>NC_083385.1:8280000-8585000 GCF_031755915.1 Ziziphus jujuba | reverse complement strand
CCCCTCTCCCCCATAAATTCTAAAAACCCTATGGGGTTGCATCCCAAGGCTGCGTGTCCCACATACCCCCCTTCTGCCTAAGGGGTGTGCACCAACACAGCACCCCAAGTCTCTGCGCACAGCTCACAAAGCTTGTGTGCCAAACTCGTGCCCCCACCTTTCACCGAGAAGGAAACAGGGTTTTGCTAGGAAACCACCACAAATGCTGAACCGAGGCTCATTCGCCTTGGCTTTGAGGAAAAAAAAAACCATCATGGGTGACGTACGTTGATTTGCCCAACACTGTGCCATGGTGTCACCTAATTAAGCCCAAGGTGGTGCCACCATGCCCCATGCCATGCCCACCGATGCTTTGTAAACAATGGGTGTGCCACCACCCTTGCCTAAGGTGTGCCAAACAGTGCCACCAATTCTAAACCGAGGCTCATCCGCTTGCCTTGCTTCCAGGAGAACCATCACGCTGAACCGAGGTGGTGCCACCCCTTTACCCAGGGAATGCCATCGCCCTTACCTAGCGTGTGCCAAGTAATGCCACCCATTGTGCCTTTGACCCCCATATAGGCCGGGCTACAACAAGGATGGCAACGGGTGTAGTCTCCATGCATTTGCTTGCCCTAGGTTGACCTAAGGTGTGCCACCTTATATTGCCCATCGTTGGGGCATCTGCGTGCCATGTCGTGCCCACCGCTTGCCTTGTTGTGCCCACCGCATGCCTCGCCTCCCGCACACGTACACATTTTGTAGCAAATCTGTGTGTTTTCTATGCAACATAACATTTCTAAAAATCACTCTGGTCATTTAAAAGCATTCCCAACTAAAAGAACCAACCTCCATCCCGTTTTCTTTTTTTTTTTTCTTCTTTTCTCACTAAAAAAATAATAAAAAGTTTTGCTAAAAAAATTATAAATCCAATTCCATGATGCGATATCCATTTATCTAAGCATCACTGTAAAAAATATCATCAAAATTCAATGTCTAGAGCAAGAAAGAGGCCATTATGACTCCTTACTGAAATTGATATATGAGTCTGCCAAAAAGAAAATGGCTAAATAAGCTCTTTAGAAGGGTAGTACTTGTTTGCTTCACTAGCGAGCGCCCCCCCCCCCCCTTCTAGCCTACCTGCGCTGCCCACGCCCCCCAGCGGGGGTGTGGGCACAATGGCAGGTCTCGTCGACAAGTGGGGGCCGCCATGCACCAGTAAAGGTGTAGGATGGGCCCCACCGTCGGTGGCCTAGCAGGGGGTTTAGGGGCTTATCGATGTGGGAAACTCGAAATGTGTGGAATTGTGTGGTACGATCCATTGCTTTGAATGGCTACTGCCATGGTGTTGCGTGGTGCGACATTTGTGGGCGATGCTTTTTCATGGATGCTTGTTTGGTGATTTCCAGGGGCACTCCTCGAATAGGGGAGGAAGGACACCTTCACTCATGCGGGAGTCTCTCCGAACCTTGCTTAGGGGGAAATCTCGATGGGATTCGAGTGGGTGTTTGTGCGGGGTATATGCTCCTTTATGGATGCTTTTTTCGATGATTTTCGGGTGCGCTCCTTGCAATGGGGGAGGAAGGACACCTGCACTCCTACGGGAGTCTCTCCTAACCTTGCTGGGGGGGCAATCTTGGCGGGATCTGAATGGGTGTCTGTGGGGGGTATGCTTCTTCATGGATGCTTGTTGGATGATTTTCGAGGGCGCTGCTTGGAATGGGGGAGGAAGGACACTTGCACTCATGCGGTAGTCTCTCCGAACCTTGCTTGGAGGGCAATCTTAGCAGGATCCGAGTGGGTGTCTGTGCAGGGTATGCTATGGTATGGTGCCTCAGCATGCAGCACCATGCTGTAGCCCTGTTGAACCGTGGATTGGACCATCAATTGCGTTCTTCATGCTTAGCAGTGCTGGCTTGGCTCCAATTCAACGCCAAACATGCTTGGTTGGCCTTCATGCTGATTGGGCTGCGTGCATTCGGTTGGAGGTGGGTCTTGCTGTATGTGATGCGTGTGAGTGGTGGTAGAGCTGTGTGTATTGACAGGCTCCATGCTTGGGCATCGAATTGCTGACTCGTAGCTCTATCAATGTTTGCTACAAGGGCGCTATGCTCCTTAAGATGCTCGGTTCTTGTGTTGCCTACCTAGCAAAACGGAACTGGTCGTTCCTGGCTCTCTCTTTCCTCCTTGCGCCCTTCCACGAGTGCGAGGTTTCAACACTTCATGAATTCAATGAATATCAATGAGAGGTCATGGAATCAAGACAAGGCAGAAGCAAAAGCAATTAAATAGGTGGTGTGCACATAGGAGGGAGTTTGGATGGTTTTACTGTATTTTGTTGCTGGCTTTACTGTATTTTGCTGAGTCGATATTTTCTCTTTATTCCAATCAAGGGCAACGTGTGGGCTTCAATGATAATCCTATTTGGCATCCTACAAGGCATATGGAAGCTGAATTGGAGCTTAAATTGGTTAAAGATGGCTTAGTCAAAAAGATAGTTATTTAGTTTTCTAATTTGATTTTTGACTTTTTGTTTAGGAAATTAATCTTTTATTTGGTTTCTATTTATTTATTTGCTAGAAAAATCAACTTAGGAAAGTTGTTATTTTATTATTTTCATTGTAAATTAATTAATTTCTAATTGAAAATAAAGAAATTAATTAATCAAAATTAGATTAGGAAAGGAGAGAAAAAATTCTGCCACATTAGGAAACTTACAAGCTTGGCCGATTTTGTCCTAGTTTTTAAGGTTTATTGTTTCATGACTTGAACCAATTTAAGGGTTATTTTTTCAATGAGAATACACCTTGAATATTTTATAGAAAATTAATTGTGAGATTGAATTTCTCTTTGTTCGCTTTGAACACCTAAAACACCATTATAGAGTGAGTGTTTTAGTTTTGACTTATCAATAGGATATCCATAACCTATTGTTATATCTTCATTATACCAAGGTTTCTAATAACAGGTTGATTAGGGGTTGAGGTCATTCCATTAAAATCTGAATTTAATTGAGATCCGGGTTAATATAATACGGGTTTAGACGGGAGTCGACCTAAGTTCGTATCAGGAACTCCTAGGTAGAATAACTTTCATTATTTTTTTTCATTAATATGATTTTTAATTAGTTTATCATATATCATTTTATCACTTGTTTGATGTACTAATTAGGTTCAAAATTAAAGTGAGAGTTATTGGCAGTACTGGTAGTGCTTCTTTTTTGTTATGGGATCGTGAGTGTTAGCAGATACTTGGTAAGACTGCTAATGATTTGAAAGATGAGTTGGTAAAGGTATACCATAAACTTTTTAGCACATGAATGTTATAATACTTAACAATTTTTTCAACTAATTTCAGACATCTATTGATGGGTCATATCCTACTAAGATTGACAATTTAGTGGGAAGGAAAATGTTCTTCAAAGTTCAAATAAAAACCCCAAATATTAGTGAGCATAGTGAAGTTCATACAGTAATGAGTTTGACCGACAACAATGAACTTATAACAAAATATGTTTTAAATTCTTATGAAATAAATCATGTTAATGTGAAGTAAACTAACAAAATACGTGTATATATATATACATTCTTATAACATTGTCTTCAATGTTTATTATATTTTTATTGTTTTAATAACACAAAATGATATTATTAGGATTATGATGAGCTTTCTCAACTTGAAAACACTAATATTGTTAAGTTGAACATAGTTTGTGGTATTACCTACTACATTTTATTTACAAATAACTTTATTTAGTTCACTACCCAATATATTTTGATTTTTGTATAGGGCTCTATGGCTGAAAATGACTTCAATTCTCCAAATAAAACTCTTGGAAAATGACCTAATCCAGTGATTGTTGAAGATGGTGGTTCCTATAAAGAAGTTGTTGATCGCAAACCAAATTCACAGATGTCAAGCAACAAGTTATTAAGCAGCAAACTAAGAAAAATAATTAAGCAAGAAAAATTTTAATTTTTATTGAACAATTTTAGAATATTAATTTTTCATGCTTTTTCAATATTTCTCACTTTTTTATTTTTTTAATAATTTTTATTGAATAATACTCAATGGGTTTATAGATAATTTTTACACTTATACTTGATGGGTTTATTATTATTATATTTAATTATTATTTTTAACTTTTTGTTGTATTTTAGATGATACTTGGTGGGTTTATTATTATATTTCATTATTATTTTTAACTTTTTGTTGTATTTTAGATGAGTTTATTATTATTATTATTGTTACTAGAATTATGAACCTTTATATGTAAATTTAATACATTACATAGTTCATGCATTATTTCATTATCTTGTATTATTTAAAACAATAACACTAATCACATTACAAATTGCTTTTAGATAAACAAAATTAAAATTAATCAAAGATTATCGAAGTGCTTCCAACTTATAATCCATAATCAAAATTATATTTTCCATCATATTCTAACTGAAACATTTTGATCAACCAATAAAAAATATTCAAATCAATATAAAAATCCCCAACAATTGTCAGTAGAAGAGATATAAAATGTTTAGAATTTTTCACAAACACATACATAAGTAAATAGATGCAATATATACATAGTTAAATATATATATAGACAAGCACACATGCATGGTATTTCATGATGCATAATGTTTTAATATATACATATTATGGAAGAGATTATATATATATGAGTATACATTACTGTCCAGATATCAGCAGGAACAAGTGTAATGTTTATAACATTTTTTTATTGAATGATTTAATGTTATGTTTTACATTAATGGAGAATTGATGGCATGTTTTAATTGGTTTGTAATGAATTTTAATTTTCCTTCCATTTGGGTTTTTGGGAGGTGGTTTTATGAAGCTATATATAGCCTTTTGGAGCTTTCATTTGGCAGACAGAGAAGAATTGAGATAAGTGTTTGAGGTGCTTTACATTGTGCGCATACTATAAGTATGGTAAAGCTTAGGTACATAATATTTCACAGTGGAAGATTTAAGTGGCGTTGTGTCTAAAATCTAAGTTAATCCATTGCATCCTGCGAGATGAATGTCACAGAGCCATCTGTATCAGTGGAATGAAATTCATCTTAAAGAGATTGTGGTATCACACAGGCCTCAGATCAGTCATTGAATCTCATACATATAGATTCTGAAATTTCTAATTTTCTTACAATCGTAAGATGAATTTCCTCACTAATCGTGTATACATATATGTTCATTCTGTTGTTGTGAGATTAAATTTCATCAAATTTTTGTTTTAATTAAAAAAAAATTTCATACTGTGTTTTTTTTTTTTTAAATTGAATTGGTATAATTTTTTCCTTTTTTTTTATCAAAAATTATACCCATAATCTAATTACCCATGATTTTATGTATATTTTCGAGATTTTCTGGTGATTTTTTGTTGTCGGAACATAAAATTTGGTGAAAAAATTTCAACTAGGTCAGTCGACCCATTTACAAGTGAAATGGGTCAAGAATGATGCGACTAGAGGTTGAAGACGGGTAGCCCGTGGGTCCTCTAGTCGGGTTTTAGGCATATGGGTTGTAGCCTGAAGTTTTACTAGATTTTATTTAGTTCGGCCCATGTTAAAGCTCAGGACATGTCTAAGTAGGCTTCTATTTCAGCCCAGGTGCAAGTAGGCTAGTGTTGCAGCCCAGGTGCAAGGCCCGATACCAAAAGCTAAACCTGTAAGATATTGGCCCAAAAGTACCACATATCGTGTAGTGGTAGAGCCACATCTGACTATTAGCGACATCAGATGGTGATGTTGTCATTACACATCATCAGTAATGCCATCGACATGCCGGTATGCTACATCATCATGACATGACACTATGGTGCCACATTAGCATAATGCCAAGTCAACATGACATCCGTGGATGACATCAGCGATTATGTCAGTGATGATGTATGCTGTGTAGAATTATTTGGCTGTATATACCAATTTTATGGTGTATACAGCAATTCTGTGGGGTATACAACAATTATTCAGATGCATACAACATTTTGTGGGTGTATAAAGAAAAATTTAGAAAAATCATGCCGTTGTATTTTCTTATTAGAAATTGGTTTTAATTAGTTTGTTAGGGTTTAGAAAAACAACTATTGATTTTTGTTTTGTGATTATATAGAAATGGCAAGTGGATTAGATTATGTGACTTCTGATACAAGGTCAAATTGTGCATGTTACACAAATGCCAACTCCAACTTTTGTGGTCCAAATGCCTATTCCTACATCGGTTGCTATACCTCCAAATCATGCTGAGCTATCAGGGAAATTTAATGGATCAATTTCAAGAGATGGCAACTAAAGATGTTGTTTCACTTGACAACCATGAACCTTGCGAGGTTCTTGACTAAAGAAGCACCTCCAAGTAATGAACAGAGTGATAGAGAAACACTCATGGTGGTGGATGCATGGAAGCATTTTGATCACTTGTGTCAGAATTATATCTTAAAAAGCTTATCAGATGCTTTGTATCGGATGCATTGTAGCACGAAAACAACAAAAGAGCAATGGGAAACTTTATACCACAAATATAAAATAGAGAATGTTGGCGCCAAAAAGTTTGTAGTAAGTTGGTTCTTGGAATTTAAAATGGTGGATTCAAAGCCTTTGATGAGTCAAGTACACGAATTGCAGGTGCTTATTTAAGATATTCATTTTGAAAGGATGATAATTAGTGAAGTCTTTCAAGTAGCATCTATAATTGAGAGTCTACTGCCTAGTTGGAAAGACTTCAAGAATATTTTAGACATAAGAGGAAGGAAACGGATGTGGAAACTCTTGTTGGGAAACTTCATATTGAAGATGACAATAGAAGATTGAACAAAAGATTTTTGCAGGCCGAGATCAAGGCCAATATTGTGGACCATAGTCAAAGTTCCAACAATAAGAAGAGGACTGCAAAAGATTCAAAGGATTCTAAGCTGGGACCTAAAGGAGGGATCTCTAAAAAAGATAAGTTTCAAGGTAAATGCTTCAATTGTGATAAGATGAGTCATAGAGTGGTGGACTGTAGGGTGCCAAAAAAAAAAGAAAAACAAAGAGGCATAGATGGCGGAGCAAATCACTCAAGAGATTGATGATATAGATCTCAATGCTATTGTCTCTAAAGTGAACTTGGTGGGATCAAACCCTAAAGAGTGGTGGATTGATACTAATGCCACCCACCACACATGTTCAAACAAAAGCTTGTTCACTTATTTCGAACCAAGAAAAAATGGGAAGAAGTTGTTCTTAGGGAATTTCACCATGTCTAAAGTACAAGGGGAGGGCAAGTAGTCCTAAAGATGACCTGTAGAAAGAATTAACTCTGAACAATGTGTTGTATGTTCCGGACATTTGCAAGAATATGGTATCTGGATCGCTTCTAAGTAAGCATGGTTTTAGTTTGGTGTTTGAATCTAATAAGGTTGTGGGGAAATGCTATGTAGTCAATGGTTTGTTTAAACAAAATGTAATGATTGTAGAGTCTAATGAGATTAAAAAAGCTAGTACTTCTTCCACTTACTTACTTGAGTCTTCCAATTTATGGCATGGTAGCATAGGTTATGTTAATTATAATTCTATGCGAAGATTAATTAACTTGAATCATATTCCCAAATTTGAAATTGATCCCAATTATAAATATGAAATGTGTGTAGAGGCAAAAACAACGAGGTTATTATATCAAACAATTGAAATGAATACCGAACCTTTGGTTTTAATCTATAGTGATATATGTGACTTGAAATTCGCACAAACTAGAGGAGACAATAAGTATGTTATCACCTTTGTCAATGACAGCACGAAATATTACTATGTATACTTGCTTAATAGCAAGGATGAGGCAATAGAGAAGTTTATTCTCCATAAAATTGAAGTTGAGTATCAATTCAACAAAAATATTAAAGTAATAAGAAGTGATCATGGTGGTGAGTATGTAACTCCATTTGGTGAGTATTGTTCTCAACATAGTATTAGACATGAAGTTACTCTACCATATTCACCACAGTCAAATGGTGTGGCTGAACGAAAAAATCATACCTTGAAAGATATGATGAATACAATTTCGATAAGTTATAAATTATCTCAGAACTTATGGAGGGAAGCCCTTTTGTCAGAGAGCTACCTTTTGAATAAGGTGCCCTAGAAGAATCAAGTGAAGTTGCCCTATGAGCTTTGGAGAGGAAGACAACCTTCCTATAAATATTTATGAGTGTGGAGGTGTTTGGCCACAGTAGTGGTACCCACTCCTTAGAAAGTGAAAATAGGTTGAAAAATAGTCGATTGCATCTTATAAGTTATGATTAAATTAGTAGTGCATATTGGATTCCTATGTATAAATCTAAAATTCTTGATATACACAAGAACACGATAATGGAATCGAGAAATGTAACATTTTTCAAGCGTATTTTCCCGTATAAGTTCGAAAAAGGATCGAGTTCGTCTAAATGAAAATATGATGCTATAAATGAAGACAATCATGATAGTGATCCAGAATAGGAGACTCAAGTTGATATCGAGGTTGAGATTAGACAAAACAAGAGAATAAGAACGGAAAAATCCTTTGGCCTTGATTTTCTTACTTGCATGTTAGAAAGTGAACCTCAGAGCTTTCAAGAAGCTATAAACTCTCCTGAAGGGAATTTATGGAAAAAAGCCATAGAAAGTGAGATTGATTTCATCTTGCAGAATTACACCTGGGAGTTAGTAGATCTTCCTCCAGGTTATAAACCTTTATGAATATGATTTTTCAATGAAATATAGAACCATACTACTGCTCGGTAAAGATCAACAACACCTAACATCGAATGATTGCTAAAAATACTCATAAATTATTAGTCAATATGTCATTTGATTAAATTAATTATCTAACAAAATATATTATAACTTAACACAACATACCTTGCACAGTATGGAAAGAACCATAGATGACATTGTCTTGCATTTTGCCATCTACTAATACATTAATCATTCTTTCATAAGGATTTGCATGACCAATTGGTGCAATGATAGCGAGATAAACAAAACAATAATTCTCTTCAGCTTGTGTATCCATCAATCCATTATATAAGTACCTGCCTAATCAAATTACAAGTAAATATAATTTTTTATAACGATAATTATAATTAATTAAATTGAATAGTTAGAAATAAACACATTTAAATTTAAGTTACCTTTTGTAAAACAAAATACACTGAGAAGATAATTCATGCATGTAAAAAAACTCAGTTATATTGTTTTTCAATATGCACAAATTTTGTTTATACCCCACAGTTCCTTCAATCATACGAAATGTCCTAAATGATCGCTATTGACATCCTCGATCCGATGTAACAACTCGCAGATTGGTGGGGTAACTATTGATAAGGCATCACCATCACCACATTGATCATCCTCAGCATGTTTTTTCTTCAATCTTCGCTAAAAATATCAACAAATAAAATGCTAGTATAACAAAAACAAAATTATTAGTCACACATACATATAAATTATCATATATAGTTGCATCGAACGGTACCACATCCAATGGTAAAATAACAACAAAATATCTAGACCATGCAATAAATGCCTTTTCTGCATCACTCCCATGTCTAATATCATATGATGATATAGGCACAAGGGCAAATCCATCAATCACCTCATCTATAGTGAGTTTCAAATTTCGTTCACCTAGCATAACACCATGGCACACATCCGATGGGATAGAAGGAACCAAAGTACCACGTACTACTATATTTTCAACACTACCTTGTGCAAGATTGCATTTAACACCCTGCATTAGAAACAAAATTAGAATAACTAATTAATATAGAAATATATATATATTTATATACTTCTCATAGCAACAATGATAACAAAATTAAACATAATCATAACAAAATGAATAAAAATATTAGTATTTAGACATATATATTAATGCTAAATATAAATCTCAATTTTTTTTTTTTTTAATAATACCTCTAAAGATGTCATAGTTGATGGATAAATAGGAGGAGCATCAAGCCTAAAAGTAGATGAAGGTCCTAGATCGGCAACATCTTTGCCATGTACTACACGATCTCCATGTGGTAACCACATATGTGTACAAGAATGTAATGCCTCTCCATGCGAAGATTGTTGTCTAGGTGTATGAGGTTAAGTCTGTAGGTTAATACCATATGCAGATACTAACTCAGTAATCTTTTCAATGTTGCCTTTCTTTTGAATGATCCTCAAAAGACCACTAACAATAAGTTTTAGCTTGGTAATTCTTTCACTCTCCTCAGACTTATCGTTTTTTTTGTGAACTTTGCTTAGGTGTGTGAAAAAAATTAGTCACTGTATACTCTTTGCCTCTATCTCTAAGCTAATGTTCATACTAATCGGTCCCCAAAGCCTATATAAGTATATCATCTAAAGTGAAGACTCAACTTCTCCTTCCTTTGTCTTCTTCCTTAGGACATATTAAATGATTAAATAATTATTGTAACTAAATATTAATATATTGTGCATGGCAACAATAATAATAAATTTAAGCATAATTAAGTGAACGAATAAAAATATAAAATTGAAAACTAAACAACAATATCTATATTTCAATCATAACAATATATAGTGGTAAAAAATAATTAATTATGCTTAGATTACATGAATATTTAATTACAATATCTAACTAAAAATTAATATATTTTGCATGGTACCAATAATAATAAAATTAATCATAATTATGTAGATGAATAAAAATATCAATTTAAAAACTAAACAAAAATATCCATAGTTCAAAATATATAAACTATAAAATTAATCATATTTGATAAAAGGTAATAGTTAGACATTACAATTATATATTTGTATGTAAATAAAAATACTCACAATTTTTTTTTTCCCACCAAAAATTATGTTTCTTCATTTGCATATTTTCCATATTTCCTCATTCATGTCCATGTCCATAGATCCTCACATTCTATGTATTCTCGGGCGCCTATTTCAATTTGCTGCAAAAGTTACTTGTAAATATTAATAATACCATGTGATTAAAATAAAAAAAAATGCATATATAGTTAAATGGAAGTAAAAATAGAAAACATACCATAGATTTTTCCAATCGTTCATATCCCAATGCACCCACTCTATGGGGATGCTTGTTCAATTTTCTTCTTTCAGATTGTTGCTTACTTAGTTTCTGCAAAATTATAAACACATATACTTTTTTAGAAAATTAAATAACTAATTTTTAATTAAATAATTAAGTATATTTTTAAGTAATTAATGACAAAACAATTATATAAGTAATTTAACTTTTGTGCATTTGATAAAATACTTCTAAATATATCTTGAACTCTACTATCAATCTCTGTTTTAGAAATTCATTCAACATCTCTTGGATTATGAATTGATACATTTTGGGTGGATGCTTAAATACTTCGGGTGTCTCAAAATATGGTCGAACATATTTTGTATGAAAGGCATAGCCAACTTTGGAATACTATACAAGCTTGGCAACATGTGTGAGTTAATTGGCTATTGTGATAGTGATTGGGCAGGTAGCTTGGAAGATATGAAGAGTACCTCTGGATACTTGTTTATGTTTGATTTAGGTCCATTTTCACGGAGTTCACACAAGCAAGGAAACAAGGCACAATCAACAGCAAAAGCTGAATACATCTCAGCAGTAGCAACATCAAATCAAAAAGGAAATTGCTTAATGAATTAGGCTGGAAGCAAACAAATGCAATCACCATTTATTGTGACAACACTTCAGCATTTGATACGAATCCAGGATGACCTACTCCTAAACCCGTATAATATTAGCCCGGATCCAATTATGTTCAAGTTCTACTGGTCACCTTTAACCCTAACCAACCTATGATTAGAAACCTTGGTATACAATGAAGACCCCACAATAGGTGATGGAAGTCCTATTGATAAGTCAAACTAAAACATTCACTCTCTAATGGTGTTTTAGGTGTTCAAAAGAACAAAGAGAAATTCAATCTCACAAAATAAATTCTGAATATTATTAATGGTGTGTTCTTCCTAAAAAAAAAGCCTTTTATAGGCTAAGAGAAAACAAAGTAAAACCCTAAAACAAAAAGGAAAAACCGACCCTGCAATGAAGAATCCTAATATGGCCGAAAGCCTCCTCCTTTCTTAATCTAATTTGGATTAATTAATTCCTTTATTTTGAATTAGGAATTAATTAATTTACAATGAAAATAATAAAATAATAACTTTCCTAAACTTATTTTTCCAGAAAATAAATAAATAAAAATAAAAAAGTAATGGTAATTTCCTAAAATAAAAAGTAGAATCAAATTAGGAAACTAAAATACTAGCTTTTTGGCTAAGCTGACTTTGACCAATCTTTGACCAATTTGAGCTCCAAATCAGCTTCAATATACTTTTTAGGATTCCAAATAAGCTTATTATTGAGTCCCACACGTTGCCCTTGCTTGGAGGAAAGAGAAAAAGCTGACTCAACAAAATATAGTAAAGCCAGCAAGCAATACAGCAATTTTTGGCCAAATTTTGAAGTTGTCCGTACAAGTCCGTACAAGTTGGTTTTACTTCTGCCTTAACTTGTTTTCATGACCTCTTAGTGATATTTATTGAATCCATAAAGAGTTTGAACCATTTCTTGCTGCCTGGACTCCATAAATGCACCAAAAGTGCTATCCGAGTCCGTATCAGCTTCCACCACTTGTATGCTCAAAATAGGTCTTGGATCTTCGGGTATGGACAAGCCCTCTTGATAAATACTCTCTGGATAAATACAGCAAGGTTGTCCTTAAACCTCTTATCGGCCCGTTCTTCATTCGTATTCGGTCAGCAATCCAACGGGTTGTCTGTTGTACGGGCATGGACGGATTCGCATCAGCATTGCCATCATGAAAAATCTAGTACAACACAGAAGAACCAAGCACATCCCTGTGAAGTACCATAGTATCTGAGAGGTTGAAAGAAACAAAGAAACCAATTTAGTGCATTGTACCACTCAAGACCAGCTAGCCGACATTCTTACAAAACCATTACCAAAAGATAGACTTCAAATACTTAGAAGTCTTCTTCACATCATGCCTAACATTGCCAAAGAGGAGTAGACAATCTTGGATTTGTGATAAATGCTCAAAAATTTGTTGAGATTGCATTTGTTTAATGGTAGCATCGTTGTAGTGGCCGAGCCTTGTATGCCACAATTCCGAATCTTCTTGAACATTGCTTCTCATAGCCAATTGATTTTGTTGATTGAAATCAATCACAAGGCTACTATCTTTCATATGGATAAGTAATACAATTTTTCCATCCTTAGATATTTTACAGCTTGTATCTAAGAACTTCAAAGTGTATCCTTTCTTCATAAGTTGTAGCTCACTTAACAAATTTTTGGACAGATTTGGTACATACAAGACATTTGTGATTTGAATTATACCTTTTGGTGTTTTAATGACCAAATCACTTTTTCCTTGTCCCTCCATGATTTGTCCATTTGTAGCCTTGATTTTTGTTGCAATTCTTGGATTAATCTTTACAAACAGGCCATGGTTATTGCACATGTGATTTGTACACCCGCTGTCCAAAATCCATGAATCTTTAGTTGAGCTTGCAAGGTTGCAAGTTGCCGTGAAGATATGTTCATGCTCTCCACTTGAGTCTTCTAATTCATAAGAATGTCTTGCCTCTTGCTTTCCTGCAAACTCTTTCCATATGACCGAATTGCTTGCAAATATTGCATTGAGCATTCGGTCTCTACCAACATATCTTGGCCGTGTGTCCTTGCTTTTTGTGAATTATGCAAGGATCATAGGTCATCTTGTTCCCAATTTTAGTTGTGATCTCCTTGCCTTTATTTTTCCTTTGAAAAGGTCTTGGTTAATGGATTGCTTTGCCTTTGTTGTTTGCTGCAAGGGCAGCTTCACTTAAGCTAGATTCACCTTGTAGTCGAAGACTCCTCTTTTGTTCCATGGCTTGCAAGGCATTGATCAATTTAGCAATTGTAACTTGTGAAAGGTCTCTTGTTTATTCCAAAGTTGAAATCTTTGCCTCATATTTCTCTGGAAGACATATGAGGATCTTTTCAACGATCCTTTGATCTGGAAAAATCTCTCCATGCAGCCGAATTTGATTGACAATCTTCATGACTTTATTTGTAAATTCTTTCACAGTTTCATTCTCCACCATCTTCAAATTTTCGAACTCTCTTCTAAGATTGAGCAGCTACATTTGTCTTGTTCTTGTGTTCCCTTGAAACTCTTCTTGAAGCCTTTCCCAAGCTTGTCTAGGTGTTATGCAAGTCATGATTCTTGTAAAGATTTCATCATTCATAGCAGCTTGTAGGGCTGTAAGGATTTTGTAAGGTCTTGCATTTTCTTCACTATGAAGCTTTATTTGGTTTACAATAGCTCCTACCCTTGGTGGTTCTATTTCATAATCAACTTCATCTAGCTCATAAAGGTCATAGGTTTGAAGATAGGCTCTCATTTTGATTGCCCAAACAGCATAGTTTTGGCCATCAAACATAGGAGGTGAAGGTGTAGAAAAATGTGAGGAAGCCATTGAAACTGGTAGGTGTTTTACAAGTACTTCATGGTGAAGCAAAACACATATGTAAAGTAACTTCATCACATGCTTCTTAGTTTGTTGACAAGTGGTGCTGTCTCATTGAGTGCTTCATGAGAGAGGCCGAATGGTTAAGCTCCATATCACCAAGCAACTTCCATGTCACCATCCTTGTTACCAAGGTGCTTTCCATGTCATCAAGGTGCTTAGTTCCCTAAAAATCTAATTCGGCTAATACACTTTAATTAACAAATTTTGGTGTCTTTGTGCACCAACTTAACAAGCCTAAATTACAACAAAAGTGGCTTTAACAAATTACAAAACAAAGTACAAAAATAAAGTAAGGAAGTGACCCCTCGGCCAAGGCACCTTTGCTTGGTCTCGGGTTTGGCTTGTTCATGGCCAAAAATTGCCATGATTCTCTAACATTGTATACAAGAAACTTTAAATTTCCTCTTCATCCCACAATCTTTAAGAGTTTCCTTCTTAAATGCCTCATCTTTATTAGAATATTGCTGCAAATTGAAAACATATTTAATAACATTGATTATCAAATGAAAGTGACCAATTATAAAAAATAAAAAAAATGCATACAAATAAATTAATATAAGTTAAATCATATATTAAAGTATATAGTAAAAAAAAAAAAGTTACTGATAAATTTAATTATAAGTTAAATTAAAAGTAATCAAAATTCATAACTAAATATGCAATAAACAAATAATGTATTACCTTATTGAATCGAATATGTTATTTTTCAATTGTTTTGTCACAGTTTTCTAATTAGATATTGTACTTCGAACTAATGAACCCTCTAAATTGTTCATTTGCACCACTGCACAATTGAGAGCAACTCCTACCTCATCATATTAAGATTCCAAATTTTTTCTTCCCCCAACATCCATCCTAAGACCTTGCATCATTGTAGGTCCTCTTCTTTTATGTTCTTTAGTCGGAATAGCCGATCCAACCTCATTACATAATGATGATCTATTATCATCATTACATGATGAAGATCTATTATCATTATCTGGGAGGGCATGTTGATCAAATGGGTCCATAAATCTACATCAAAAGAATGAGACCAAAAAATAAATTAAAACAATAATTAAAAAGTAACAAATTCATAAATTAAATAAGCACAACTAAATGTAACAAATATAATCATTTGAACCTAATTACCAATTTATTTAGTAGATGATATGTTTTTTTATCCATATCCCCTCGCAATCATTACGAACATAACCATTATCATATTATTCCTTATTATCACTTTCAACCACACTTGCCAACTGAAAGACAAATGATTGTGAACCATCGTAGAATCTCTAAGAACATCTTCTTTAACCAATTCGTCTTCAACAAAAGTACCATGTTGTAGTGGAATTAAAACTACAGATCATCTAGAATCAAGTTGGTTCTCAACATAAACTACTTGTTAAACTTGTGAAGCCATAATGAATGGGTCATATTTATATCCGATTTTATTTTAGTTAATACATGTAAAACCCATCTCATTAACTTTCACACCACTACTGTCGACCCAATCACACTTGAATACAAGAATTCGAAACACAGTGTAATTGACATCACGAATTTCTCCTATTACCCCTTAGTATGCCATCTCAGCTAAAATAAGGTTATTGTCCTTAGCACTAGCAAAATGCCTAATTTTAGCAACTACCTTCACACCACAATTCTAGGTGACCCGCTTATTATCCCTATCCAAAATGTTGAATCGAACTCCTTTAATCTCATTGTACACCATTTACATTCCATCTTAATGTTTTAGAAACTATATGATTTGGTTGACTTTGCTTTTGTTTAATCTAGTAAATGGAAATACAATTATACATTATTTACTCACTGAACCTAAAGTTAAAACATTGATATTAATGGTTTGTTTGGAACATACCTTATCACGTAACCAATTCGTAAATGTACGTATGTGTTCATCTTGAAACAATTTTGCTTTTTTTCCTCAATTTTTTTTCTTGACTTCAAGGCTTTCAAATGAATTCTAAAACAAAGAAAAGTTTTCTTATTTAGATTAATGTGCCAACCCAAACCACTGCGCAACAAGTGACCAACATCAAAATGAAAACCCAAGCCCAATGTAAAATCAAGAACAAAACTCTAATCCTAAGCAAAATCGCGACAAAACCCCCAATCCCAAGAAAAATCACAAACAATATATCAATCCAAACAAGATTGAGAAATCCCACAAGTTAAATTTGAAAAAAAACCCCATAACCTAAGTTTTTTCCACTTATAACCCGTGCAACATAGCAATACAGCAAACAGTAACCAAGCAATCCAGCAACATAGCAACCCAGCAACCTAACAACAAACACACCAAGAAACCCAGCAATGACAGCAACCCAACCAAAAAAAAAAAAAAAAAAAAAAAAACAAAACAAAAAATGGCTGAAAAATATAACCCACCAGTGAACCTAGTACGGTTGATGATAAAAAAATGGAAGAAAAATCAGTAAATATGTGCTCGCTGATGGCGACAAAGGGAAAAAAAGAAGAAACCTAGAAACTAGCTAACCCAACTATTCAACTCTTCTTAGAGCACAACAAAGCTAGGATCTCTTAGAGTTTGTGCTTGGTGAAAAGATGGGGATTGAAAAATGCGCCTAATATTTTTTTAAATATTAATGATGATTTTAAAGTATCAAAAGGATGGGGTTTGAAAAAATTGGAGGCAAATACAAATGATTTTAAAATTTGAAAGGAAAATTAATTTGCTTTATATTTTATTCATTTTCATGTATATTACTACATATCTATAATATTTTTGTGTATTTGATTTATATTTTAAATGGTGCATTTAATGGGTAAAAAAATTAAAAGAAATAATTCAATCAAGTGACACTTTTATCATCAAAAATGTCATCCAACGTTTGAAAAATAATTAAATTTATCATATTTTTATTAACTGTCTATTAACTATATATTAACTATCTATTAAATTATTAAATTTAAATTAATTAAATTTGAAAATGTTTTATCAATTCAAACAATAGCTACTTTAAAATGAAATATAAATAAATTAAATGAATAGATTAATTATTTTACCTCAGGTTGTAAATTAATATATTTATTATTTATATACATATGAATAAAATATAAAATTAACTAAAATACCAAAAATTAACAAAATAGGCGACAAAGCTTTTGATGCTAAAAGCATCACCTCATGCTTTTCAATTTTAAAATAATTAAATTTCTCAACGTTTTCATTAGTTTAAAATATAATTAATTTAAAATTAAAACACATATAAATTAATTCAACAGATTAATTATTTTACTTCATATTGCTAATTAATATATTTAATATTTATATACATAATAATTAAACATAAAATTAAATAAAAATACCAAAATTTAACACAATAAGCAACGCTTTTCATGTTAAAAGCATCACATGATGCTTTTCAATTTTAAAATAATTAAACTTCTCAAACTTTTTATTAATTTAAAAAATCATTAATTTTAAATTCAAACATAAATAAATTAAATGTATAGATTGATTACTTTGCTTCATATTGCAAATTGATGTCTTTAATATTTATATACATATGAATAAAATATAAAATTAAATAAAATTTCAAAAATTAAGACAAAAGGTGACCGATTGCTTTTAAATTATAAAATGTTTAATTTCATCCAACTTTAATTAATTTAAAAAATAATCAATTTAAAATTGAAACACAAATAAATTACACGAATAGAATAATTATTTTGCTTCATATTGCTAATTAATTAATTTAATATTTACATACATATGAATAAAACATAAAATTAATTAAAATCCCAAACATTACGACAATCGGTGACGCTTTGATGTGATACAAACCTAGGTCGACTTGCTCTTAAACTCGTATTATATTAGCTCGGATCGTAAAATTAAGTTCAAGTTCTTATGAAAACCTTAACCCTTAACCAACCTATGATTAGAAACCTTGGTATATCGAAAATGCCACAATAGGTGATGTTTGTCCTATTGATAAGTCAAAAATAAAACACTCACTCTCTAATTGTGTTTTAGGTATTCAAAGAGAACAAAGATAATTCGTTCTCACAAATAATTTTCTGAATATTATTAAAGGTTTGTTCTCCTTGAAAAAATAAGCCCTTAAATAGACTAAAGTCACAAAGCAATAAACCCTAAAAAACTAAGACAAAATCGGCCATACACTAACACATTCCTAATGTGGCCGAAATTCCATACATTTCCTAATCTAATTTTGATTAATTAATTCCTTTATTTTGAACTAGGAATTAATTAATTTGCAATTGAAATAATAAAATAATAACTTTCCTAAGTTGATTTGTCCAGCAAATAAATAAATAAAAACCAAATAGAAGACTAATTTCCTAAAACAAAAAGTCAACTCAAATTAGGAAACTAGTTAACTAGTTTGATCACTGAGATATCTTTGACCAATTTTCAGCTTGTAAAGGCTCCAAATCAGCTCCCATATGGCAACTAGGATGCCAAATAGGATTATTTATGATTCCCATACGTTGCCCTTGATTGGAACAAAGAGAAAATGGCAAATTAACAAAATACAGTAAAACCAGCAACAAAAACAGCAAAATCGGCCAGTAATTCCTTCTATGCGCAAATCACCATTGCTTTAACTTCTGCCTTATTTGATTTCATGACGGCTTAGTGATATTCATTGATTTAATGAAGTGTTGGATCCATTCCTTGCTGCCCAGAGTCCAAAAAGACACGAAAACAGCTATTGGCCTCCACCACTTGGATGCTTAAAACAGACTTGGAATCTTCGGGTATGGATAAGCCCTTTTGAGAATTGATAACTTCTTATATGAGAACAGCCAAGTTGTCCTTAAATCTCTTGGCTTGAGCCCTAGTGATTGGCTCGATATTCAACTGTATCGGATCTGCACCCCAACGGGTTGTCGGTTATGCAGGTACTAGCGGATGCTCATCATTTCCCCTCCTATTGAAAATGATTTAACCTCAAATCAAAATCATCACCTGCAGTAAAGGAGATAAATCAGCAACATTAAATGTAGCACTAACATTATACTCACCCGGTAAGTCAAGATTGTAGGCATTCTCATTAATCTGCTCCAAAACTTGAAAATGTTCATCCCCACGCGGCATAAGCTGGGATTTTTATTTGCTCGGGAAACCTCTCCTTCCTTAAGTGCAACCAAACCCAATCTCCAAGTTCAAAAACAACCTTTATTTGGCCTTGGTTGGCATTCCTAGCATATTTTTTGGTCCTCCTCTCAATATTTGCCTTGGTATTTTCATGAATATGCTTCACAAAATCAACTTTTTGCTTTCCATGTAGACTAGCACATTCACTTAAAGGTAAAGGTGTAAGATCTATTGGAGTCAAAGGACAAAACTATAGACAATCTCAAAGAGTGTAAATTTAGTAGTTGAATGCAAAGATCTATTATAGGCAAATTCAACATGTGGCAAACATTCTTCTCGTGTTCTTAAATTTCTGCTAATTAAAGCCCTTAACTTAGCATGCCATCAGTTAAGCTTCTCTTGACCTTTAATGTACTTCAAAGATTCATGATCCGTGTGAATCACAAACTCCTTCGGCATTAAATAATGCTTCCACATTTTCAAAGCTCTCACCAAAGCATACATCTTTTTGTCATAGGTCGGGTAGTTTAGTGTAGCTCCATTCAATTAATCACTAAAGTAGGCTATGGTCTTCCTTCTTGCATTAAAATAGCTCCAATACCTACACCCGAAGCATCACATTCAATTTCAACAGTCTTAGAAAAATTTGGCAAAACTAATAAAGGTGCATTAGTTAATTTTTCTTTCAACAAATTAAAAGATTTATCTTGTACTTCCCCCCATTCGAAGCCAACATTCTCCTTAAGAACATCGGTCACTGCGATGGTGCTAAAATCCATGACAAATCTTTGATAAAAACTAGCCAAACCATGAAAGCTCCTCACTTGGGTAATGAAGGTGGGTTTCGGCCACTCTTTGATTGCTTTCACCTTGGATTGATCAACTTTAATTCCTGCAGCACTTACAACAAATCCTAGAAAAACAAATTCATCTTTACAAAAATCACACTATTCATATTAGCAAATAATCTTTCCTTCCTAAGAATATTTAAAACTTGCCTAAGATCTCCTACATGCTCATCAGGGTTTCGGCTATATACTAAAATATCATCATAATATACAACCACAAATTTACCAATAAATGGACGCATGACATGATTCATTAATCTCATGAAAGTACTAGGTGCATTAGTTAAACCAAAAGGCATTAATAACCATTCATACAATCCATATTTAGTCTTAAACGCGGTTTTCCATTCATCACCCTCTTTCATTCTAATTTGATGATAGCCACTACTAAGATCAATTTTTGAAAACATGCAAGCACCATGCAATTCATCAAGCATATCATCCAATCTAGGGATTGGATGTCTATACTTAATGGTAATATTATTTATGGCTCTACAATCAACACACATGCGTCATGATCCATCTTTCTTAGGAAGTAATAAGCACGTGGACTCATACTTTCCTTAATATGACCTTTATCAAGTAAGTCACCTACCTGCCTTTGTAGCTCCTTTGTCTCCTCGGGATTACTCATATGTGCAGGCCTATTAGGAATTGCAGCTCCTGATAAAAAATCAATGTGATATTCAATCACTCAAATAGGTGGTAAACCATTAGGAATATCCTCCAGAAAGACATCTTCAAAATCCTGTAAAAGGGAAGAGATAGAACTTGGCAATTCAAGCTCTTCGGGATTATCTTAATCATTTAAATAAACATTTTTATAAAGCATGACCAACAATGATTTCTTATTCAAAATTGCTTTATTAACATCTCCAATGCTAAGATAAAAAATTTTTATTTTTCTTTCCCACTCTCACTCTTAGCTTTTTTAATTTTCCTCATACTCTCAGGTTTTGTTCTCTCTCTCTCCCTTGGCTTTCTCTCTTTCTTTCCTCTAAAACTTGAGTTTAGGATACTTACCTGGTTGGTCTTGTTCAGTCTTACCCCCTTGGATTGGAGCTGAAGTTGTGGGTTGATACGAACCTAGGACGACCTGCTCCTAAACCCGTATTATATTAGCCCGGATCTTTAATTAAGTTCAAGTTCTAATGGAATGGACCTCAACCCCTAACCATCCTGTGGTTAGAAACCTTGGTATAATGTAGACGCCACAATAGGGGATGGAAAACCTATTGATAAGTCAAGCTAAAACAACCAATTCTCTAATGGTGTTTTAGGTGTTCTCAAAGAACAAAGAGATAATTAATCTCACAAGTATTTTCTCAATCAAATCAAAGTTGTATTCTTATTGAAAAATAAGCCTTTAAATAGGCTACAAAGCCACGAAATAAAACCCTAAAAACAAAAGAAAACCAGCCACCACACATAAAGAAACCTAGTTGGCTGAAACTATACTTCCTTTCCTAATCTAAGTTTGATTAATTAATTCCTTTATATTAAATTAGGAATTAATTAATTTACAATGGAAAGAATAAAATAAAAACCTTGAAAGAATAAAATAAAAACCTTCCTAAAGTTATTTTTCCAGAAAATAAATAAATAAAAGCCAAAAAGTAATGGTAGTTTCCTAAAACAAAAAGTAAAAACAAATTAGGAAACTAAAAATGCTAGCCTTTTTGATCAAGTTGACTTTGATCAATCTTTGACCTCTTTGAGCTTCAAATCAGCTTCTAGATGCTTTGTAGGATGCCAAATAAGCTGAATATGAAGTCCCACACGTTGCCCATGCTTGGAAAAATAAGAAAAGGCTAAAACAGTAAAATACAGTAAAGCCAGCAAGCAATACAGCAAATTCGGCCAAATTGTTGATGCTGTCCGTACAAGCCCTTTTTGATTGCATTTGAGGCTGCTTTAACTTGATTCCATGACCTCTTAGGCATATGTATTGAAGCCATAAAGCATTGGAACCATTTCATGCTTCCCGGATTCCAAAAATGTACCAAAACCGTCACCCGGGTCCGTATCGGCTTCCACCACTTGGATGCTTCGAATAGGCTTTGTATCTTCAAGTATGGACAAGCTCTGTTGAGATTGATTACCCTCTGTATAAATACTCCCAGGTTGCCCTTAAATCTCTTAATTTGAGCTCTTGTGATTGGCCTAGTCTTCATCCGTGTTGAGTCAGCATCCCAGAGGGTTATCGGTGGAGCGGGCTCGGGCGGAATCACATCATTCCCCTCCTCTTGAAAAGGATTTGTCCTCAAATCAAGATCATCACCTGCAGAAAAAGGAGTTAAATCAGAAACATTAAATGCAGCACTCATGTTATACTCACCTAGTAAATCAAGCTTGTAGGCATTCTTGTTATTGGGCTCCAAAACTTGAAAAGGTCCATCCATAGGCGACATGAGCTTTGACTTTCTTTGATTAGGAAACCTTTCCATTTGTAAGTGCAACCAAACCAATTCTCCTGGGTCAAATACTATTACAACAAAATCTAGAAATACATGCTCATTATGGTAAAAATTACACTTTTTAAAGTTAGCAAACAATATTTTCCAAATTTTCAAATTGCCACTAAGTAAAGCTCTCAACAATGCAGATAAAGTTCTATGCAATAAAGACATCTTTAAATAAGTATCTTTAAAATTCATGGTCAGCAATGATTTCTTATTCATAATTACTTTATTAACATCACCAAAGCTAAGATAAAAATTTGTATTTTTCCTTTCTTGTCTTCCTTTTCCTTTCTCACTCACGGCCATCTCACCTTCCTCACTCTCGGCTTTTACACCAAAATTCTCACTCTTGGTTTTATTAAAATTTTTCCACACAACCTGAGTATTAGAAGACTTACCTTGGACAGCAAGCTCACCTTGTCCCTCTTGATTGGATGGTAGTCCACTTGGAATTTCATTTGGGAAGACATCTCCAAATTCCTTCAAAAGAGAAATCATTGAACTTCGCAATTCAAGTTCTTCAAAGTTAGTTTGATCATTAAAATAATTTTCTTTATAAATCATGACCAGCAAAGGTTTCTTACACTCAATAACCTTATTAATATCCCCTAAACTCAAATAAAAGTTGCTACTTGACCTTTCTTTTCTTTCTTTTTCTTTTTCTCTCTCGGATTGGCGCAAACCTTCAGATTTCCCTTCCTTCTCCAAGCTCTCGGGTTTGCCACTTTCTTTCCCTTCTCTTTTGGTTTTTCCTTGATCTTTCCACTCAATATGAGTCTTAGAAACCTTACCTTGATCAGCAACCTCATTCTTACCTTCTTGAAAGGATGGTGAAGCCATTGGTGCCATACTTGCTTTTTCCTTGAGCTTTTCGGATTCTCTCCTTTGTTGCATTTGTAATTGGTCTTTGTAAACCTCTTTAGGAGATAATGGTTCCAGCTTGACCTTCTTCCCTTTAAACCTGAAAACAATACTATTTTCTCGACCAAAATGAGTAGCATCTTTATCAAATTTCCATGGTCTACCTAATAGTATATGTCCAGCAATCATGGGTACAATATCACATAAAACTACATCCTCATATCCACCTATACTAAATTTTACTTTGGCTTGTTTATTCACTTTTATTTCACCACTATCATTAAGCCATTGTAATCTATAAGGTTCTGGATGTTTAATAGTTATTAAGCCTAATTTATCAACTACAATGTTACTAATTACATTTGTACAACTTCCACTATCAATAATCATACTACAAATCTTACCTTGAATTTCACATCGGGTGTGGAAGATGTTCTCTCTTTGAGTTTCATCCTCATCTTTGTATGCAGCAAGTACTCTCCTAGAAAGCAAGTTTAATTCAGCATTGGATGCTTGCAAGGTTTCGGGTTCATCCTCCAAGTCCTCCTCCTCTTGCTTGGCTTCATCCTCACTTTCTTCACTTTCCGATTCTAGCTCGTCATTGCCCTTTAACACCATGATTCTTCTATTCGGGCATTGGCTAGCAATGTGTCCTCCTCCCTGGCACTTAAAACACACAACATCATGAGTTCTAGAAGGTTTAGGATCTAATTTTACCTCATTCTTTGGTGCTTGGACAGATTCGGTTCTAGTCTCCTTCCTTGGCCAGTTTGAACTTTCTTCTTTGACTTTCGGCTTTAGCTTGCTTTCATAGATGGGATTGTTCCTCCAGCCACTAGAATTGGACCTTCCACTATTGGAAACACCTCCAAACCATGATCTTACACCCCTCCTCTTGAATTGGTGTTCTAATTTAATAGCCACATGCAACATCTCCTCCAATTCCACATATTGTTGCAATTCTAGTCGATTGGCTATTTCACAATTCAAACCACCAAGAAACCTTGCCATGGTTGCTTCCCTATCTTTATTCAAGTTCAATCTCTTCATAAGCATCTCCATCTCCTTGTAATAATCCTCCACGGATCCATGTCCTTGAGATAAAGATCGAAGTCTTTGATGCAGCAACCTATGATAGTGTGATGGTACGAATCGCTTCCGCATGGCTCCTTTCATTTGTCGCCATGTAATAATCAAGTCATCACCAACTCTCCTTCGGGTGTATTGCTCATTGGACCACCATTGGAGTGCATAATGGCCAAACTCCATTGCTGCCAATTTCACCTTCTTACCTTCCGAATAGTTGTGGCAGTCAAAAATCATCTCCATTTTTTCTTCCCACTCTAAATAAGCTTCGGGATCACTTTTACCCATAAAAGGTGGGATGTTAACCTTGATATTTCCCAAATCATCATCTGTATCTTCCCTCCTATATCTCCCACGGCCAGCTCTATCTTGGATAGCAAAAGTTTCATCCATACCTTCCTCAAAGTCTCCACCGAATGGCTCCTCATCAAATTCCTCTCTTGGTCTCTCACGACCTCCTCGTCCTCGGCCTCGTCCTCCATGGAATTCTTGCCTATTTCTTGTGTTCGGCATTCCTTGTGAGGCTTCTAGTCTTCCCACTCTTTGATTCACATGCTCAACTTGAGCACTAACCCGCTGTATTGATTCCAAAACAGCTCTCATGTCCACTTGGTCTCCACTCCTGGTAGCTCGGGCATCGCCATGGAATGCTACGGACTCTTCCTCATTGATCCTCAAAGGTGGATCTCCTCTTCTTATTCTAGAATCTGCCATGTTAGTAAAATACTGCAAAAATAAAATGAATCCTCACAATATTCACTCCCTCACGTGTTTCACTCAAACAAGGTCTCGACACTCGTGTTTGCTCACTAGTTTCGGCTTTTACCCTCTTTTAAGCTCACACACTCTTGCCTTTTTCCACTCAATGAATTATCTCAAAGTTCTAATTAAAACACACACAAAACAGCAATTAGATCACTAGTATGTTTTAATTAAACTTATCAACAAAACAGTAGCAAAAAGTAGGCAATACCGAAAGAATCCAACAAATCCTAATTTTTCGGCTTTCTAGACAAGAAAACACAAAATAATGGGAAAACGTTGGAATTTTTGAAAACTGCACCAGATGGTAGTAGATTATGAGTTCAAGAATAAAATTCCAGAAAAAGAAATTCAAATACGAACAAGAATCAAAGAGAACAAAAATATAGAAAAGTGTTGGTTGTTGTTCTTGTAATTCAAGTTTTGTATCAATTCCTTTAACTAATTTTAATCCAAAAAATTTAAACACCCAAAATCCAAATATCCAGTAGCAAAAATAATTTCCCAGAAACTCAAATATTGAATAAATAATCAAAAAACCAGCAGCTCCAACAAATTTCCAGCAAACAAATCAAACTCCAACAAACCGAAATATTTTTTTCTTCTTTTTTTTTTTTTTTATATTCGGCTTTACCTTCTTTTTTTTTTTTTTTCACTCACAGAACATAAACAACTGCAGTAGCAAGAATAATTACCAAAATTGCAATTTCAACTCCAAAACAAACACCAAACCCATGACCTCCAAATAAACAAAATGTGCAGTTTTTTTTTAAATGTTGCCGCACACTTCTTTTTTTTTTTTTTTTTTTTTTTGAATATATGAATGCAAATATTTAAGACTAAAACAGCAAAGGAAAATCAACAAAAACAAAAACTAACAAGAACAATGATGAAAAACAACCAACAAACTAGGAAACAAAAATACGATAAAACTAGAAAATCCCAATTCAACTATGAATGAATTTTTTTTTATTTTTTTTATTTTTAAGATGCAGAACGTGTAGGGGATGGATGCAACCTTAACCTAATGCTAAAATTGTAGAATAACACAAAAACAAATAAAACAAATAAAGATAGATCAAACCTGAACAAAATTTAGCTCTGATACCAAATGATACGAACCTAGGACGACCTGCTCCTAAACCCGTATTATATTAGCCCGGATCTTTAATTAAGTTCAAGTTCTAATGGAATGGACCTCAACCCCTAACCAACCTGTGGTTAGAAACCTTGGTATAATGTAGACGCCACAATAGGGGATGGAAAACCTATTGATAAGTCAAGCTAAAACAACCAATTCTCTAATGGTGTTTTAGGTGTTCTCAAAGAACAAAGAGATAATTAATCTCACAAGTATTTTCTCAATCAAATCAAAGTTGTATTCTTATTGAAAAATAAGCCTTTAAATAGGCTACAAAGCCACGAAATAAAACCCTAAAAACAAAAGAAAACCAGCCACCACACATAAAGAAACCTAGTTGGCTGAAACTATACTTCCTTTCCTAATCTAAGTTTGATTAATTAATTCCTTTATATTAAATTAGGAATTAATTAATTTACAATGGAAAGAATAAAATAAAAACCTTGAAAGAATAAAATAAAAACCTTCCTAAAGTTATTTTTCCAGAAAACAAATAAATAAAAGCCAAAAAGTAATGGTAGTTTCCTAAAACAAAAAGTAAAAACAAATTAGGAAACTAAAAATGCTAGCCTTTTTGATCAAGTTGACTTTGATCAATCTTTGACCTCTTTGAGCTTCAAATCAGCTTCTAGATGCTTTTTAGGATGCCAAATAAGCTGAATATGAAGTCCCACACGTTGCCCATGCTTGGAAAAATAAGAAAAGGCTAAAACAGTAAAATACAGTAAAGCCAGCAAGCAATACAGCAAATTCGGCCAAATTGTTGATGCTGTCCGTACAAGCCCTTTTTGATTGCATTTGAGGCTGCTTTAACTTGATTCCATGACCTCTTAGGCATATGTATTGAACCCATAAAGCATTGGAACCATTTCATGCTTCCCGGACTCCAAAAATGTACCAAAACCGTCACCCGGGTCCGTATCGGCTTCCACCACTTGGATGCTTCGAATAGGCTTTGTATCTTCAAGTATGGACAAGCTCTGTTGAGATTGATTACCCTCTGTATAAATACTCCCAGGTTGCCCTTAAATCTCTTAATTTGAGCTCTTGTGATTGGCCTAGTCTTCATCCGTGTCGAGTCAGCACCCCAGCGGGTTATCGGTGGAGCGGGCTCGGGCGGAATCACATCATGGGTGCCACACTAGCTCTTTCTTTGAGCTTTTCGGCCTCCCTCCTTTGTTGTATTTGAAGTTGGTCTCTATATACCTCCTTGGGAGTCAATGGTTCTAGCTTGACCTTTTTACTTTTAAATCTAAAAATAATAACATTCTCTCGACCATAATGTATAGTATCTTTGTCAAATTACCATGGTCTACCTAATAAAATATGTCCAGCATGATAATTAAAATATGATAATTAAAATTTATCAGTGCTGAATTTTACTTTGATTTGTTTGTTTACTTTCATCTCACCACTATCATTAAGCCATTGTAATCTATATGTTTTAGGATGTTTAATTGTTGGTAAGCCTAATTTTTCCACTACAACATTACTAATTACATTTGCACAACTTCCACTATCAATTATCATACTACAAACATTACCTTGGATTTCATGAGTGTGGAAGATATTCTCTCTTTGTAATTGGTCCTCATCTTTGTACACGGTCAAGACTCTCCTAGTCACCAAACTCAATTTGGCCTGTGATGCATTTAAGGTCTCGGCTTCATCTTCAATATCTTCCTCTTCTTGCTCGGTTTCATGCTCACTATCTTCACTTTCGGATTCTAACCCACCATTACCTTTCAGCACCACGATTCTCCTATTTGGGCATTGGCTAGCAATGTGTCCTCGTCCCTGGCACTTTAAACACACAATGCCACGAGTTATAGAAGGTTTAGGATCAGATTTACCTTCATTCCTTAGTGCTTGGACAGATTCGATTTTGGCTTCCCTTTTTGGCCGATTGGTGCTTTCATAGCCTAGCTTTGGTTTTGGCTTGTTGTCATATGTGGGATTGCTTCTCCAAACACTTGGATTTGTCCTCCCACTGTTTGATGATCCTCCAAACCATGAGCTTGTATCCCTCCTTTTGAATTGATTCTCAAGTTTGATAGCCGCATGCAACATCTCTTCCAATTCCACATATTGTTGTAATTCCAATTGATTGGCAATCTCTCGATTCAACCCACCTAGAAACCGTGCCATGCTCAATCTCATCATGAGCATCTCCATCTCCTTGTAATAATATTCCACGGTCGTATTTCTTTGAGATAAATATTGTAACCTTTGATGTAGCAACCTATGGTAATGAGTCGGTACATATCGCTTCCTCATGGCTCCTTTCATTTGTCACCAAGTAGTAATCAATTCATCACCTACTCTCCTTTAGGTACTTTGCTTATTGGAGTGGATAACGACCAAATTCCAAAGCTGCCAATTTAACTTTCTTAGCCTCCGAATAGGTATGATAATTGAATATCATCTCCATTTGCTCCTTGCACTCTAGGTAAGCCTCTGGATCACTTTTTCCCATAAAAGGTGGCATGTTGACCTTAATATTTTCAAGATCATCATCATCATCCCTTGCTATTCTCCCAGGGGCTGGTCTTCCATGGAGTGCAAAAATATCATCAATTTCTTCTTCAAGATTATCTCCAAAATTACCTTCCCCGAATTCCTCTCTAGGTCGCCCTCGGCCTCCTTGACCTCGACCTTGGCCACCATATACATCAAACCTTGGATTTGGCCCACCTTATGAGGTTTCTAACCTATCCATCCTTTGATCTAGGTGATCAAAGTGAGCATTCATCCGCTATAATTGTTCCAAGACCGCCATTATGTCTATGTGCTCACCTCCGCTCCCCATAGCCGGGAATCACCCTTGAATCCTACGGATTCCTCTTTTAATTCTTAATGAGCCATCCACTTTCCTCATTCTTGAATCCACCATATTAGTAAAAATATTGCAAAAATAAAATAAATCCTCACCAAATTCACTCCATCACGTGTTTCACTCAAACAAGGTCTCGACACTCGTGTTTGCATACTAGTTTCGGCTTTTACCCTCTTTTAAGCTCATACTCTTTTTCCTTTTCCACTCAAATAATTATCTCAAAGTTCTAATTAAAACACACACAAAATGGCAACTAGATCACAAGTATGTGCTAATTAAACTTATCAACAAAATAGTAGCAAAAAGCAAGCAATACTGAGTGAATTATTAAAACCTAGTTCTCGGCTTTCCGAAGCAAAAACAAGGTAAATCAACAAGCAAATTTTGGGAATGAATAAAAAGCTGACCAGAATATTATTAAACCAATAATTCAAGGATAAAATATAGAGAAAGAAATTCAAACATGGATAAGAATCAAATTGAACAAAAAATATAGGATAGTTGTTGGTTGTTGTTCTTTGAAATTCAAGTTTTTTAATCAAATCCTTTAACTAGTTTTAATCCAAATAATTTTAGCACTCAAAAAAAAAATTCAAATTTCTAGCAGCAATATAAAATTCCAGCAACTCCAAATATCACAAACCAAATTTCCAGCTCAAACAAATTTCAATTCCAAATTCAACAAGTCGGCCTTTTGTGCAATTTTTTTTTTTTTAATACTCGGCTTTTGGCTTTTTTTTTTTTTTTGGTCTTTTTCTTTTTGGATCACAAATATGATAATGCAACACAGTTTCCAACAGCACCAAAATCAACACAAACCCCAAGTCTCAACAAAAGACAAACTCAAACCCGTGCGTCATAAAATATCAATGTGCAAATTTTGTGAATTTATTTTTGTTGCTGCAAATCCTCGTTTTCTTCTTCTTCTTTTTTAATGTATGAATGCAAATAACTAAGATCAAACAGAAAATAAAATCAACAAATAACCAAATTAACAAGAACAATGATGAAAAACAACCAACAAACTAGGAAACAAAAATACAGTAAAACAAAGAACCTAATTTCGGCTACGAATAATTTCTTTTTATATATACACAACCTTAACCTAATGCTAAAACTGCAGATTAACACAAAACAAATTAAAACAAATAAGATAGATCAAACCTAAACAAAATTCGGCTCTGACACCAAATGATACAAACCTAGGTCGACTTGCTCCTAAACTCATATTATATTAGCCCATATCGTAAAATTAAGTTCAAGTTATTATGGAAACCTTAACCCCTAGCCAACCTATCATTAGAAACCTTGGTATATCGAAGATGCCACAATAGGTGATGTTTGTCCTATTGATAAATCAAAACCAAAACATTCACTCTCTAATGGTGTTTAAGGTGTTCAAAGAGAACAAAGATAATTTTTTCTCGTAAATAATTTTTTGAATATTATTAAAGGTGTGTTCTCCTTGAAAAATAAGCTCTTAAATAGGCTAAAGTCACAAACCAATAAACCCTAAAAAAAAACTAAGACAAAACCGACCATACATTGACACATTCCTAATGTGGCCGAAATTCCATACATTTCCTAATCTAATTTTGATTAATTAATTCTATTATTTTGAATTAGGAATTAATCAATTTACAATTGAAATAATAAAATAATAACTTTCCTAAGTTGATTTTCCCAAAAACTAAATAAATAAAAACCAAATAGAAGACTAATTTCCTAAAACAAATAGTTAACTCAAATTAGGAAACTACTTGACTAGTTTGATCACTAAGGTATCTTTGACCAATTTCCATCTTGTGAAGGCTCCAAATCAGCTCCCATATGCCATGTAGGATGCCAAATAGGATTATTTATGATTCCCATATGTTGCCTTTGATTGGAACAAAGAGAAAATGCCAAATCAATAAAATACAGTAAAGCCAGCAAAAAAAAAAAACAGCAAAACCGACCAACAATTCCTTCTATGCGCAAATCACCATTTTAGTTGCTTTAGCTTCTGCCTTGTGTTGATTCCATGACCTCTTAGTGATATTCATTGAATTCATAAAGTGTTGGATCCATTCCTTGCTGCCTGGAGTACAAAAAGGCACGAAAACAGCTATCCTGGTCCGTACCAGTCTCCACCACTTTGATGCTTAAAACAAACTTAGAATATTTGGGTATGGACAAGCCCTTTTTAGAATTGATAACTCCTGTATGAAGACAACTAGGTTGTCCTTAAATCTCTTGGATTAAGCCCTAGTGATTAGCCCGGTCTTCAACTGTATCGGATATACACCCCAACAAGTTGTCGATTGGGTGGGTATGGGCAGATTCTCATCAAGATTTAAAAGCATTGCCCAAAACAAAATTAGTTAGAATACCAAAAATCAACACAACGGGCAATGCTTTTGATGCTAAAGGCATCATCTGATGCTTTTCAATTTTAAAACAATTAAACCTCTCAAACGTTTTATTAATTTAAAAATTAACTAATTTAAAAATAAAATACAAATAAATTGGATCACTAGATTAATTATTTTGCTTTATATTGCTATTGAATACGCTTAATATTTATATACATATAATATTAAAACATAAAATTAATTAAAAAACAATAGGCGACGTTTTTGACACTAAAAAGCTTCACCTACTCCTTTTCAATTTTAAAATAATTAAAATTTGTCAAACTTTTTATTAATTTAAAAAATCATTAATTTAAAATTGAAACACAAATTAATTAAAAGCATAAATTAATTATTTTTCTTCAAATGGCTAATTAATATACTAAATATTTATATACATATGAATAAAACACAAAATTAAATTAAATTTCAAAAATTATGGTAATAGGCAATGCTTTTGATGTTAAAATCGACACCTGATGCTTTTAAATTTTAAAACAATTAAACTTCTCGAATTTTTTTATTAATTTAAAAAATAATTAGTTTAAAATTGGAAGTCAAATAAATTAAATGAATATATTAGTTATTTTGCTTCATATTGCTATTTAATATACATAATATTAAAATAAAAAATTAATTAAAATACCAAAAGTTAACACAAAAGGTTAAGCTTTGATGCTAAAAGTGTCACCTTATGCTTTTCAATTTTAAAATAATTAAATTTATCAAACTTTTTATTAATTTAAAAACTCATTTATTAAAAACTCAAACACAAATTAATTGAAAGCATAGATTAATTATTTTGCTTCATATTGCTAATTAATATATTTAATATATATATATATATAAACATATATATGTATGAATAAAAGATGAAATTAAATAAAATTTCAAAAATTAAGAGAATAGGCAATGCTTTTGATGTTAAAAGCATCGCCTAGTGCTTTTAAATTATAAAATAATTAATTTTGTCAAAATTTTATTGGTTTAAAAAATAATTAATTAAAAAATGAAACACAAAAAAATAAATAAATATTAATTATTTTGCTTCATAGTGCTAATTAATAATTGTAATGTTCATATGCCTAAAAGTAAAATTAAAATTAATTAAAATACAAAAATTAACTTAACAGCGACACTTTTGATGCTAAAAGTGACATCTGATTGTTTTCGATTTTAAAATAATTAAATTTATTAAACTTTTTATTAATTTAAAAAATCATTAATTTAAAAATAACATGCAAATAAATTAAATGCATAGATTAATTATTTTACTTCATATTGCTAATTAATATATGTAATATTTCTATGCATATGTATAAAACTTAAATTTAAACAAAATTCCAAGAATTAAGAAAATCGGTAATGCTTTTGATGTTAAAATTGTCGCATAATGCTTTTAAATTATAAAATATTTAATTTTGTCAAACTCTTATTAATTTAAAATTCAAGTACAAATGAATTACACGAATAGATTAATTGTTTTACTTGATATTACTAATTAATATATTTTCTTTGTACATAATAAAAAAAAAAAGTAACTAAGCTAGAAAATCCAAGGCATGGCACTCGCGGCCTGTTCATGTCTGGTCAAATTTTCAGTGACACTAAACAGCTTATAAAGTATAATGGGTAAGCACCATGATTGGTTTGGTGGCATTGGAAATGTTCCATACCCACCAAATGTTAGCATTGGAGAGCGGCGTTCGTTTCTTCATCTCGGCATTGATAAATCACTTGCTCATTCATTAGGGACCTTGTCTATGATGGCATGAATGATAATGGAAGACCAATGTAATGGATTATGGGATGGGACAATACAACCAATGTCCCAAAAATCGAGTAATTATATAATTAAGCTAGCTAGTATATATTACATTTAAGTTTATATTGTACTGGTTTACTTCTCTGTCTGTTTTTATATATATAATCATTCGTGCATGCTTTTAGCATTTAGATTTTAGACACATGATCATATGAAATAATATTAGTTTTATCAAATTCATTATTAGTCATTTTAACCCAAAAAAAATATTCATTGTGAGACATATATAATTGTATTTCTAGGTACTTATGATATTGAAATGTAGGTATACACTAAAGTTCATGCACCAACTAGCGTTGAATGGAATGTGATAAAACAAAATCTACCTCTCAATCGAAACTTTAGCAGCTATGATGGATAATTGGCCCATGTATCGATTACTGATGGCAATTTCCTTGAAATTTGTAAGAAAGAAGAAGAGAAGTCAAACATAAACATATCCACTGCATCCATTGCATCAACGTCATTCACTGCTACAATTGCTCAATAATCAAAGAAGCAATGTTAACTTTCTTAGTCAAGAGATTTCTCATATGGCAAGACTTGCAAGATTTCCATTGACAGAAAATGCCTTTAAGACATTAGTTGACCTCTTTTAATATTTTTGAATTGTGTCTAATATAGGAAGATGTTAATTAGCTTTCTTCTTGATCATAGCTTCCTTCTTTGCTTTAAGCCGCACCTTTATCAATTCTCTCCATTCTATAAAGCTAAATAATACACATAGTTGGTTACATTCTTCATGGTATTAGAGCATTATTTTGCGCATATCACTATTATGGATTTCAAAACGAATTTTCTTCACAACTAAAAACTAGCACCAGAGCTTTCATTCCACAAGAACCCATCATAATAGCTCATTCTTTTCACCAGTGTACCAGTTTGATTTCAGTCAAATTGAATGCCTCAAACTTTCTCCTTTGGCATTCACAAATCATTCCATTAATGAGAAGTATTGGAATCTATCATCATGTCACTAACGATGAACCACCATCTGAATTTTTTTATGATGAAAAGGAAGTTCTTGTTATAAATCGAAATCACAATGCGTGGATTAATAACGATGGGTTGTTGACAACTTGGCTACTTTGTATTATGTCTAATGAAATTCTAATTTTGAATGTAGCTATTTGATAATGCATTTCTGCTATAGATATCCATTGAAGACTAGCTGTTGCCATCAACAAAAGAATAAGAACATGTTCTCAAGGAGATACTTGCTTCACTTAAGAAAGGAGGTCTCTCAATCGATGAATACTTGAGAAAATTCAAACAAGTGTGTGACAATCTTGCTTCCAATAATGCTCCAGTTTCAAACGTAGATAAGGTGTTTTCATTTGCTCGAGGGCTTGTCATAATTATAAGGATTTTAGAGTTGCCATGCTGGTAGAACCATCTTGCATGTCATTCAATTAGTTCATTTTAGTATTACAAAGTCATAGGCACACGTTGGAAATTGAAGATGAAGAACATGACAATAATCAAGCTTATTTTGGAGTATGTGGCCATGGAAGAAGTCGCAGAGCTCGTGATTGTGGCCATTTCAATTCAAAAGGAAAATGCTTTACTCTAGTAGAGAATTTCACTAAAACCAAGAAACCAGAAATCAAAACCAATACTGAAGGCAATTCTGGATGAAATAGTGAAGGTAAAATTATTTGTCAAATATCACTACAAAAAATTTGGGTAATGACTACAAAATCCTAGTGACAAATGAAAATTTATCACTTTAAATAGGCAATTAGTGACATATTTTTTTTTTCACATTTAGTTATTTGGTCATTTAATTAGTGATAAATTCTTACATTATCACCTACTTTTGTAACTAATTACCCTTTAAAGTTTGGAGGCAAATTTTTTTTGACTTTACTTGGTGTTAATAGTGACAAAATTTATGTTTGTAACTAATTTTAAGATATTGGGTATCATAGATAACTTTAGATACTACTTTGACAAATAAAAACCTGTCAGTTTATATCGGCAATTGGTGATAAAAATTTTCCTTGTCACATTTAATGATTGGATCATTTAATTAATGATAAATTCTTACTTTATCACTTACATTTGTAACTAATTGCCCTTTGAAGGCAATGTTTTTTTTTTAATTTATTTGATGTCAATGGTGACAAATATTTTACATTTGTAACAAATTTTACTAAATAGATAACACTAACAAAGATATTGGATGGCACAGATAACTTTAGATACTACTATGACAAATGAAAACTTGTCAGTTTATATAGACGATTAGTGGAAAAATCTTTCATTATTACATTTAATGATTGGGTCATTTAATTAGTGATAAATTCTCAGTTTGTCACCTACATTTGTAACTAATTGCTCTTTGGATGGAAATTTTTTTAATTTGTGTGATGACAATGGTGACAAATATTTCTTGTAACTAATTTAAATATAAATATTAAAAAAAAGAGGACACCCCCTTCGATGGAGCTTTCTTCTTCTCCAGCTAGAAGCCTCGATGCTTTACAAAACCCATGCAGCCTGGACTTCCACTGGAAAATCGCTCCAATCTCGATGCTGATCCACCACACCACTACCTCAGCCACCAAGCCTAGTCTACTAATGATTGAATCATGGTGAGAATACTCCAAATGACTACCCGATGTGCTCAAGAAGAGCTGAACTGGGGCGATCACTATTTCAGTCCGATCTTTGAAAATCAGTGGTTCTCAGATCTTAGGGCCAACATTTCCACCATTATTGGACATCTTGAGCTCGAATCGAAGCTCAAATTGGCTCGAAATGTGCTCGTTTGAAAAGTATGAAGGAACCTACTTTGGTAGCAAATTTCAAGCAAAGTTTACGGTCACCGGCGGCCATCGTTGAGCAAATTGTGCTCAAGAACTTGTTACTTCCTTCTGAAGCTTCAATTTGGTATATAATTTGTCCATTATTTTTGGTTATTTAAGATTTTTCCTTTTTTGAACTGTGATTTTTCTTGAAATTAGAATGGAAGTTTCATTCAAGGATATTGCCAACTATATATGATAATGCTCGATGCATGATATTGTATGCTTTTGTTATTGGTTTTCTCCAAGCTCAATTCATTTCTTTACCATGACTATATATATATTGTTAGCTCTAGATGTAATTGACCAGATGTAATTGAGTATGTTTAGCTCAATGATTTTGAGGAACATGGTGAAGAAACATCATTAATGAAAAAGGTCAATTATATATGCTCTATATATTTCATTCACTTTTTTCTTATTTAGGATCTCTGGAGATGATTGCTACTTTGAAAGATGGAGATGGACATTAGTTAGATGGTATAGGCAACAATCATGTTTTTTTCCCTCGGAAATAGAGAATGTTTTTCTTTATTTTTTACCTTTTAGAGTAAGCTTATTGTATTTGGTACACCTTGCATAGTATACATATATATATATATTTATATATATGTTCAAGTGCATATATAGTAATATGAGCTCAACCTTTCACACTTTGTCTGTAATAACAAAATATGATTAGTCCCTTGGAAAAGGTAAAAGACCAATGGTTATGGTATCAGATTGACCCACACTGAAGAAGAGGTGGGAATGCTTTGTAGGTAAAGGATTGCCAACTTATAGGAACTTAGGAAGTCTTGATCTTATTCTTTTCTCCTTGCTAATTAAATTAGATTTCTACTAAATGATTCATTTTTTTATAATGTAGGATCCTTGGAGAATATATTGATGAACTGCAACCATCTTGTTTATAGGCAACGATCTTGTTTGTATAGGCAACCATCTTGTTTATAGGCAAGGAGATTGTAAAGATTTAGTGTGTATAGGCAACCATCTTGTTTATATATATATATATTTTTTCCTAGAATTACAAACTGTTTTTATTTATATTTTCTTTTTAATGTAATCTTATTGTATTTCATACACATTATATTAGTATTAGTTGGTGTTTAATGAATTTTGTAGTACAAAATAAACGTTTAATAAAGTATTATTCTGTTATGTTAATTTCATTTCAGAAGCGTCATTTTATATTTGTAAATGATAATTAATGATATTATAATTAATTAGTAAGATCTAGTAAAAAACATTTTTTATCAAATAAAATTGGTAATTGATATATTATTTGAGTTACAAAACTATTGTCAGCAAATTAAAAAAGTAGTTTCGATGACAAATTGAATAACTTTACTATGGTTTATGTCATATCGTAACAAGTCGGTGACAAAAAGTTGTTTACTTGTCATTGGAAAGGCTCAACGACAAGTCAAATGTGTCATTAACATTCTAAATGACAAATCAGATGTGCCACTAATGGTTTAAGTGACAAATAATATTTTGTCAGCTAACTGTATGTAACAATCCGTACCAAAATACCCCTATTGTACAAGTTTGACCAGGTTTGACCAAGTGAACAGTATGTGGGTCTAAGTTGACTTTTTCTATGGATCAGATTTTTGGTTTAACTGATGTATCATTGTGTAGAGCTCGCTGATACAAGTTCATAGACTGGTAGCATGGCAAATTCTGAGTTACAAATAAAAAGTTATGGTTCTGTAAAATTTCAAATATCAGTGTCCAAACCAGTTCCAGATTTTCATCTGTTAGTGACCCAAAGTTTTATATAAATGTTGGAAAGTGTGTCTAGCAGGAAATAAGTTCCAAAATACCCATTTGTCACCCAAACCCAAGAAATTTCTCTCCAGACCCACGAATCCTAACCGGGTCGTTTCAAACCTGTTTTACGCCTAACTAGGTCATCACCGTTTTTCTCAATTCCAGCCACCCTTCTTATGTACACACTGAACAACCTCCTTACCCACCCAGGGCAACCTGACCGGCCAAACTTCCGGCCGACGCACCGGGATAGGCCGTTTGAAGCCTGTGGCGGTTGTTTGGCATTTTTCGGCCGTTTGGCCGTTTTTCGACATTTTCAGGACAACCTATACACCTACCCCACCATTTTGGGATCCTCTGAAGTTATTTCCATGGTCCATTTGCCAATATTCCTCACCGTTTGAGGGTTACATGTGGAGTTTGGCAGAGTATTGCGATGAGTTTTCCTACCACCGGTGACATGGACCAAGGTGAGTATACCATTGCATTCCTTATCTCTTGGGCTTTCCGTAGATATAAAGTTTGTGAACTTTGGATGTCGTTTGATAATTTTTTCATTCTTAGGCTACTTAGTTAAATACCGGATAAATTCAGACTTTGTTTGGACAAAATTGAAGTTGGATTAGTGAAATTAGATATTATTAGGACCCATTAGAAGGTTCAATTTTGAAAGATTAGCCTTTAGGTGAAAAGCCCCAATTTTGGGTATCAGATCCTAAGGGTGCGCAGTATAATTGGACCGTTCGGTGTCCAATTTATGAAATTTTATAGTGGTAGAAATTAATTTAAGATATTTAATGTCCACAAATATCTTTGGTTTAGTTATTGGAGCCTAAAAAATATTTTTATTATATTACAGACACTCGGGTTGAGTCTGGAGGCGATCCTGTAAGGAAGCAAGAGTGAGCATCTGCAGTACTGTGAGTGGTTATATTATTTTAAAGTGTTTTAGGTATACAGTATAATATATATGTCCTTCGAATATTTTATGTATATACAATTTAATTGAAATGTTTGTTTTATGCATATATAAATATCTGCTTTCACATATATGTGTTATCATTTTATGTGACTTTTGACAATATTTTAAATGATTTCCAATTCTAATGAGTTCATAAATGAACTTGTGATATTTAAATATCCTGGTATTTGAATTAAGATTTTAAATCATTTTGGAAATTAATTGATTTGAGAAAGCAGATTGAAAATTATATGATTTTAAGCATGTTCAAATATTTTATAATTTCATGTGCTTAAAATTGGTTTATGGTGAATATATTTCACTATGGTATTTCTAGTGTAGCATGAAACAATGATTTGAAAATTTTGAAATATTTAAATAAGCGACTGAATTTGAATATTAAAATATTATTTATGATACAGTATTGTTGGAAAAGTATATATGATATTACAATATTGTTTTAAGGATACTATATTGGTTATTTTTAATTAATGGACCATATAGTACCAGAGTTTCGGTTCAGTATTATATTACAGCGCCCTAGGTTTGCCATGGTACCTTGAGGTTGGGTTCATCCCACAGATTATTTATTGCCATGGACCGTGAAGTTGGGTTTATCGCACAGGTTTATTATTGCCATGGTACCGTGAGGTTGGGTTCATCCCACAAGTTATTTATTGCCACAGACCACGAGGTTGGGTACATCCCGACGGTTTACTATTTCCATAATACCTTTCGTATATTAAGAATTGTAAGGTGGGTATATCCCATGGGTTACAGTTTGGTATATCGAATGGTACATTGTATATGTTTTGAGTATATTTTTGGTTTTCAAATATAGTGGTTATTACTACACTTTCATAATTATTTTGTGAAATTGTATTTATAATATTTTATGCTCAATACTTAGATCTTGACTAATAAATTTTATAATATTATATTGATTGTCCACTTTATACCTTTGAGCATCGATTTTATGATAATATATTAGGGTACAAGTTTGGATTTTATGAAATGATCTTTACATGGGGAACTTTTCGAACTAGTGGAATGAGAGGTCTTGAGAGAAAGTATTACAGAAATAAATTATTATTTTTCTATTATACTATGCCACCCACTAAGATTTCTTTATCTCACATTTTATTTGTTTTAAATTCGTTCCCCTGGGCCCAGCCAATTAGTAGCAATCTTGTTATTATGTACTTTCCACCGCAGCAGCAGTACTTGTCTTTCTCTATTTATCTTTATCCTTTGAGACTTCTTTGTATCAGCTATTCTTCTACATTTTACAAATACTTTTAGAATGCTCTAATCTAATTTTTGGACATAGTATTGAACTTATGTATAGTTATGCTGTTATGGTTTTTTTTTTTTTAATCTATATATTGAGGTATTATTGATAATGCTTTTGTTCGGTTGTCCACGTTTTAAGTGAGATTCCATTGGATATCCTTTAAAGATTGTCCAATGGGACTTCACCAGGTGGGACCACTTAGGAGATCCTGGGAGGATTCCTGGGGCGGGTCTTGTCACTATATGTGAGATTCCATTGGATATCCTTTAAAGATTGTCCAATGGGACTTCACCAGGCGGGACCACTCAGGAGATCCTGGGAGGATTCTCGGGGCGAATCTTGTCACTATATGTATTGTCATTGATGGATAAGTTTAACTGATTCCTACAACTGTATTGGTAATAAAATGTGTACATACAATGACAAAAAGAGGAAGGTTAAGTGACAAAAACTGATGTCACAATAAAGCTTCAATCTATGACAAAGATATTTTTTCTCATAACTATATGCTCATTTGATAACAAATTACACAGTTTATCACTAAACTGCTTTATGACGGGTCTATCACGGCAAACATAAAACAATCTAATTTTGCCACCTAAATGCGATAAGGTGACAAAAATGGCCCTTACATGATAAATTAGCTGTGTAGTAGTTGCCCAAATTTTTTGTAGTGTGTGTGATAAACTTAACCATAGTGCCATAAATTGCTGGCATAGGTTTGATCATTCAAATATCAAGGATAACATCCCATAGCAACACTTAACATTGCAGACAGCTCCAATCCAAACTTCTATGAAGATTCGGGTGCCACTACACACATGACAAATGACAATGGTAAAATAGGTAATTCTTATCCTTATAAAGGTAGTGATAGTACATGCAATGTACCCATGAAACTATGGGTGGAATCTTTCTTAACTGTAACTTTTCTCATTAACAGATTACCTTCATCTGTTTTAAAAACTGAACATGTTTTTGTCTACTTAAAAGGCATCCAAACTATCAAAGTTTGAGAGTCTTTGGTTGCAGGTGCTACCCTTATCTCTGGAATTATGCAGTAAATAAATTTTCAAACAAAACTTTTCCTTGCATCTTCATTGGATACAACTCCCAACATATAGGATTTCGTTGTTTCCATCCAACAACCAATCGGGTCTACATCAACAAGCATGTTGTTTTGAAGAACAATATTTTCCATACTTATCTACCATATTAACTCATAAAAATATATTAAGCTTGTTAATTTTTAAGAAAACAACTTAGAAGACACATGGCATAATTTTCCTGACTGCCTTTATCCACTTACCACACCGTGGAACCCCATATTAGATTCTTCTCCAAGAAATTCAACTCCCATATGTACAACCCATACACATAGTGAACCAATAGACAAATCTAAAAACTCATACCGTGTAACACATGCAAACAAAGAAGACCAGACCTTCTAAACAACTCCAACACGTGAAAACAATGAATTAGCACCAACTACATATCATAACATCTCTCAAATAACACCTGAAACATCTTAGAGAAGTTAAAAGAATACTAAAATATCTCAAGGGTACCATCATGTATGGGCTACATTTTCTATCTCAAAGTTCCTTTAACTTGACAAGATACTGCGATGCAGACTGGACAGGCTGTCCAACCACAAGACAAAGCACGAATGGCTACTGCATCTTTTTTGGCACGATTTGCTTCTCCTGGTCTCCAAGAAGCAACCAAGAGTAGGTTGTTTCAGCACTGAGGCTGAATATCAAGCTATAGCAATAGCAACGACAGAAATAACATGGCTTACCTACCTGCTAAGAGACATTGGCATAGCTCTATGCAGACAACCTCATCTACTGTGTGACAAACCTTACACATGACCATTGATCCTATTTTACATGGACAAACGAAGCACATTCAAATTGATTACCACTTTGTCGGAGAAAAAGTAGAAGTTGGATAGCTCATCAGTCGCTATATCCTTTCACATTTACAATTTACAAATATATAAATGAAGCCACTTCCGGGAGTAGTGTTTCAACTATTAAGGAATAAGCTTGGAGTCCATATAGCACCTTCTCCAAGATTTAGGGGGCATGATAAAGAAGAAGAGAAGTCAAACACAAACATATCCACTACATCAACGTCATCCATGACTACGATTGCTTAATCATCAAAAAAGCAACGTTCACTTTCTAAGTCAAGAGATTTCTCATATGGCAAGACTTGCAAGATTTCCATTGACAAAAAATGCCTTTAAGACATTAGTTTACCTCTTTTCATATTTTTGAATTTTTTCTAACATAGGAATATGTTAATTAGCTTCCTTTTTTGCTCAAAACCACACCTTTGTAAATTCTATCCATTCTGTAAAGCTTAAATACACAAAATAATACACACAGTTAGCTACCTTCTTCAATTTGAGCAGTACCCTCACCATAGTTCAAAAGCAACAACTAGGTTGCCAACTAGCACTAGTCATATATATATATATATATAAGTAATAAGCAAGCATGCATGCATGTATTGTATGTGGAATAATGCCATGATATGCATATTATCATGGCCTTTTATGTTATTGTATGTTGAGGCTACCTAGCTAATGCAGTCATAATTAATATGTATGTATGTAAGTATGGTGCCATTACAGTTTATGATATGGCAACTTTATGTTACTTTTATTAATACTATGGTATTTCAAATGAAATATTATTAAATTGTGTTATCCTATGGTCTGCAAATATTTTGAGAACCAATTTTTCTTATGCATGTAACTAGGGGTGGACCTGTGAGGGAAAAGTTTTTTTTATAAAAAAAAAAATACAATAAAAAACTGTAATATACAATGTTAATTTATCGTAAGGAAAAATAAAAATAAAAACCATATATTTTAAATTTAACAAAATCATATAAAAATACATGCAATAAATATAATCACTTATTTAAAATAATTTTCTGATTTTTCTTTTAAATTTTATAAATAACTTATCATTTTATTTTTTTATAGATCATTTTTTTTTTTTGGTTGAATAACAAAGATGTATAATTTATAGTTGCTGAACAAAGATATGTACATATATAATTGATACTTTAGTAAGAAATATATTATTTTAGTATATTTTTATTTATAGCATGTATTTTTTTTTTTTTTGGGTGTAAAAACAGTATAAAAGTTTATATGAGATACTTTCAGTTGATAAAATACTTACATCTACAACAAAAAATTATAAATTTAAATTTGTGAAAAAAAAATTTTAATAATTAAAAGAAACACAATGTAAGATGGAAGAAAATTATAACCTATTTTCTTCTTGGACACCTCACAAGTATGCACTTCACTGCTACTCTGGCACTCCATAATTTAATGCGATGTGTATTAAATTTTTCTCCCACATTGTGGATGTCGTGTACCATGACATCACATACCAATTGGAAGTTAAGTTGCTCCAGATAAGAATAAAAGAAAGTATCAGAGAATCTGCAATGCTCTAGAGCGAACAAATTTTTTTTGATTTAATTAATCTTAGTATCATATTTTATTAGCTAATTTGTTGACGCAACTATCTCGAAAACTTAGACAAAGTAGTTAAATTAATTTAAACATGGTATCGTCAATTGAAAAAGTACTATATCTAAATTTAGATATGAAAACAGAAAACAAAAAATCAAAAAATAAAATATATCTTCTGCATGTTTTTGCTTACTTAACAAAGATGTATAGATCATTATTTTTTATTTTGAATAATATAAGTGCATAATTTTTAGTTCTTGGACCGCGGTATATATGTATGAAATTGATATTTCATTAAAAAGGATATTATTTTAATATATTTTTATTCATAATATCTATATTTCTTATTTAAAATAGTATAAAATGTTAAATAATCAATTGATACATTATTTATATTTATAATTTAAAAATTATAAATTTGAAATATACAGGAAGGAGAAATTATTATAAATAACTAAAAGGGACACTATGAAACGGAAGAAAAATTCTAACATATTTTCTTGGACACTAATCACCACACATCACATGCATGCACTCCACTGCTCCTTTGGCATGCCATAATTTTAACATATTCTGTTGGACACTACTCACTACACCTCACATGCATGCACTCCATTGCTCCTCTAGTACTAATTTAACATAATTTTTCAATTTAATTAATCTGAGCATCATATTTCATTAGCTAATTTTGTCGATGCAACCATCGCGAAAACTTATACAAAGTAATTAAATTATTTTACCATGCAACGTCACCTCATAAAGTATTGTATCTAATTTTAGATATGAAAACAAAAAAAAAGTTATCAAAAAATGAAATATATCTTCCGTACATTTTTTTAGTTGGTTCTTTGTTAAGAAAGATAGTTTTTTCTTTTAATAGCAAAGATGTATAATTTATAGTTGCCGAACAACATACGTATGTATATAATTGATATCTAAGTAAAAAAGATATTATTTTAGTATACTTTTATTCACCGTATGTATAATCTTTGTTTAAAAATAATATAAGATACCATGATATGCATATTATCATAGCTTTTTATGTCAAGTTAATCATATATTAAGGCTGCCTAGCTGATGCAGCAATAATGAATATGTATGCATGTATGGTTGGTTGACATGAATCTAGGTCGACTCGCTCCTAAACCCATATTATACTAGTCTGGATTGAAATTAAGTTCATATTCTAATGGTCACCTTGACCCCTAATCCACTTGTGACTAGAAACCTTGGTATATGATGAAGATGCCACAATAGGTGATGAATGTCCTATTGATAAGTCAAACTAAAACATTTGATCTCTATTAAGTGTTTTAGGTATTCAAAGAGAACAAATGGAATTCTTCTCACAAATAACTTTTGAATAATAATTTAAACTGCTTTCTCATTGAAAAATAAGCTTTTAAATAGGCTAAGATTTACAAAACAAAAACCTAAATCACATTAGGAAAACTGGCCATAGGTTCAAGAAACATGATGTGGCCGAATTTCCTTTACTTTCCTAATCTAAATTGGATTAATTAGTTCCTTTATTTTGAATAAGGAATTAATTAATTTACAACCAAAGTAATAAAATTCTAACTTTCCTAAAGTAATTTGTCCAGCAAATAAATAAACAAATAACCAAAACAAAGACTATTTCCTAAAACAAAAGTCAAGGTTTCAAATTAGGAAACTAGTTGACTAGTTTGTCAAAGAAGCTGTCTTTGACTAATCACCAGCTAGTTTATACTCCAAATCAGCTCCAATATGCCATGTAACATGCCAAATAGGATTAATATAGGTTCCCATATGTTTCCCTTGATTGGAATAAGGAAAACTTGCTTGATTCACAAGAAAGGTCAAAGTCAGCGCCAAAACCATGCATTTCCGGCCAAATTGAACCCCATATGCAAATGCCTCATTTGAATAGCTTCAGTTCTGCCTTGACATAATTCCATGGTCCTTTTGTGAGTTTAATCATGTTCACAAGTTAACAAAGTAATCCCTTGCTGCCTGGAACCTTTAGATGCACCAAAACAGCTTGTCAGGTCCATTTCTGCCTTCATAACTTAAATGCATAAGACGGGCTTTGGATCTTCGGGTATTACCATGCCTTCTTGAGATTTAATCACACTTTGAATAAAACTAACCAGATTATCCTTAAATCTCTTCACTTGCGCCCTTGTGATTCGCCTCATCTTCAGTTGTATCGGATCAGCTCCTTAACGGGTAGTCGGTTGTACAGGTACAGCCAGATTCTCATTATTCCCTTCCTTTTGAAAAGGATTTGCCCTCAAATCAAAATCATTACCTATAGCAAATAGAGATAAATCAGCAACATTAAAGGTAGCACTCACATTATATTCACCTGGTAAGTCAATTTTATAAGCATTTTCATCGATCTTCTCCAAGACTTGAAAATATCCATCCCCTCAAGGCATAAGCTTTGACTTTCATTGTTCCAAAAACCTTTCCTTTCTTAAGTGCAACCAAACGTAATCTCCTGGATCAAACACTATCACAACAAATCCTAGAAATATAAGCTCATTTCGGAAAAAATTACACATTTTGATATTACAAACAATCTTTCGTTCTTAAGTACTTCTAAAACTAACCTAAGATGTCCTACATGATCATTTAAATATCGGCTATATACAAGAATAACATCAAAGTAAACAACCACAAATTTTCCAATGAATGGATGCATGACATGGTTCATTAATCTCATTAAAGTGCTAGGTGCATCAGTTAAACTAAAAGGCATTACTAACCACTCATACAAACCATACTTAGACGTCAATGCGATTTTCCATTCATCCCCCTCTTTCATCGTAATTTGATGATACCCACTCCTAAGATCAATTTTAGAAAACATGCATGCACCATACAATTCATCAAATATATCATCTACTCTAGGAATAGGATGCCTATACTTAATGGTTATATAATTAATGGCCCTAAAATCTACACACATGCACCATGAACCATCTTTCTTAGGTACTAATAAGACAAGGACAACACATGGACTCATGCTTTTTCTAATGTAACTTTTTTAAGCAATTCACTGACCTGGCTTTGTAGCTCCCTTGTCTCCTTGGGATTACTTCTATATGCAGGCCTATTAGGAAATGTAGTTTTAGGAATAACATCAATTTGATATTCAACCCCTCGAAGAGGTGGTAAACCACTAGGAATTTCCTCCAAAAAGACATCATTAAATTCTTGCAAAAAAGAAGAAATAGAACTTGGCAATTCAAGCGCTTGCAGAGTTAGCTTGATAATTTAGATAAACATCTTTATAAATCATGACCGAAAATGATTTATTACTCAAATTTGCCTTTTTAACCTCACCTAAACTAAGATAAAATATTTCTTTTTCTTCTATTTTCTCTCTTTTTCTTTACCTCTCTCAGCCACCACTATTTTTCCCTCACTCTCGACTTTCTCACCATTTTTCTCTCTCTCCGTTTCATCACTCCTTTTCCCCTCAAATTCAATTTTTGAAGACTTACCTTGGATGGATGAGTCGGCCTTACCTCCCTTCACAAATGGTGAAGCCGTGGGTTCCATGCTCGATTTGTCCTTGAGCCGTTCGGGTCCCTCCTTTGGAGTTAATGGCTCCATCTTAATCTTATTTCCCTTAAATTTAAATACAATGGAATTCTCTCTACCATAATGTATGGTATCTTTATCGAATTGCCATGGCCTACCCAATAAAATATGGCCAGCATGCATGGGAATAACATCACATAAAACAACATCCACATATTTATCAATGCTGAATTTTACCTTGGCTTGTTTGTTTGCTTTCATCTCACCACAATCATTAAGCCATTGCAATCTATATGGTTGGGGATGTTTAATGGTTATTAACCCTAATTTCTCAACTATCACATTAATAATTACATTAGCACAACTTCCACTATTAATTATAATACTACAAATGTTACCTTATATTTCACATCGAGTATAGAAGATGTTTTCTCTTTGGGTTTGACCTTCATCTATATACATGGTTAGAACCTTCCTTACTACCAAGCTTAGTTCATATTTTGAGGCTTTAAGTGTCTCAGGTACTTTATCCCTAATTTCTTCATAAACAAATTCGGTCTCTTCCTCTGATTTTTCACTTTCGGACTCCAACTCTCCATTGCCTTTCAGCACCATTATTCTTCGATTCGGACATTGATTGGCAATACGTCCTTGACCCTGGCATTTTGAAACAAATAATTTCGTGAGTTCTAGAAGGTTTAGAATCAAGCTTACTACTCGATTTAGATGCTAGTGGGTGTTCGGCCAGATTGTCTTTCCTTAGCTGGTTGGAGATCTCTTCACCATGTTTCAGTTTTGGCTTTGTCTTATATGTGGAATTGCTTCTCCAAACACTTGAATTAGGTCTCCCGCTACTGAAAACTACTCCAAACCGTGAGCTTATACCCTTGTTCTTGAATTGGTTCTCAATTTTAAGGGCCACATGTAACATCTCTTCCAATTCTACATATTGTTGTAATTCCACTTGGTTGGCTATCTCTCGATTCAAACTTCCCAAAAACCTTGCCCTGGTTGCCTCATGGTCCTCATTCATGCTCAACCTCATCATGAGCATCTCCATCTCCTTGTAGTAGTCCTCCACGGTCCTACTTCCTTGTGCTAATGATTGAAGCTTTTGATGCAGCAACCTATGGTAATGAGTCGGTGTAAATCTCTTTCTCGTGGCTCCTTTCATTTGTCGCCAAGTTGTAATTAATTCATCGCCAACTCTCCTTTGGGTACCTTGTTCATTATTCTATCGTTGTAGTGCATAATGTCCAAATTCCAAAGCAGCCAATTTAACCTTCTTTGCCTCTGAATAGTTGTGGCAATCAAATATTATCTCCATACCCTCCTCCCACTCTAGGTAAGCATCCGGATTGCTCTTTCCCATAAAAGGTGGTATGTTGACCTTAATATTTCTAAGATCATCATCTTCCTCTCTAACTTGTCTCCCACGAGTTTGCCTTCCTTGGAGTGCAAAAACATCTTCAAACTCCTCCTCTAGGTTGTCTCACCTGTCCATCCTTTGATCTAGGTGATCAAAGCGAGCATTTATCCTTTGAAGTTGTTCCAAAATCACCATTATGTTGGTAGGTTCACCTCCAATTCCCGTAACTCTAGAATCCCCTTTGAATCCCATGGATTCCTCTTCAATATTTTTTAATGAATCACCTCCTCTTTTTAATCTTGAATCTATCATGTTTGTAAAAATAATGTAAAAAACCTTACTAAATTCACTTCCTCACGTGTTTCACTCAAACAAGGTCTCAACACTCGTGTTTGCACGCTAATTTTGGCTTTTATCCCTCTTTTAAGCTCACACTCTCTTGCCTTTTTTTCACTCACAAGAATATCTCAAAGTTCTATTAAAACACACTCAAAATAGCAACTAAATCACAAGTATGCTATAATTAAACTTATCAACAAAACAGCAACTAAAACAAGCAAATACGGAGTGATTTGACAAAACCTAGTCTCGGCCAATCTAACCAAAACAAAGGTAAAATTAACAACGTAGGATTTAACAAGAGATAAATCAAAATATTAAAGACCAATAATTCAAGGATAAAATATGGAAAAGAGATTCAAACAACGAACAAGAAATAATTTGAACAAAATATGAAAAAGTTGTTGATTCTAGTTCTTGTAATTTAAGTTTTTGTCTCAAATCCTTTAACAATTTTAATCCAAACAAATTTAGCACTCAAAATTCAAAATCCAACAACCAAATATTGAACAAATAATCAGTAACCCAGCAGTTACAATTGTGTTTTCCAAAAACAATCAATTTCCCAACAATAATCTACCAAAACCAGCCTTTGTGCATAATTCTTTTTTTTTTTTAATCTTCCTCTTTTGTTCCTTTTTTTTTTTCAAATCACTCCCAGAATATAAAAACCAACTCCACTAGCAAGAAACAACACCAAAATTGCAATTCCAATGACAAAATATCAACAAACCCGATCCACTCTCCAAACAAAAACGAATTGCACAATTTTTAGGTTTTTGATGCAATATGACTTCAAATCTCTCTTTTTATTAATTTGACGCAATAGGCAACGCTTTTGATGTTAAAAGCGCCGCCTGATGCTTTTCAATTTTCAAATAATTAAATTTCTCACACTTTTTATTAATTTTAAAAATAATTAATTTAAAAATGAAACACAAATAAATTAAATCAATAGATTAGTTATTTTCTTATATTGCTATTTAACATGCTTAATATTTATATACATAATATTAAAACATAAAATTAATTAAAATGCTAGAAGATAACACAATAGGCGATGCTTTTGACCCTAAAAGCTTCACTTGCTGCTTTTCAATTTTAAAATAATTAAATTTGTCAAACTTTTTATTAATTTAAAAAATCGTTAATTTAAAATTGAAAAATGAATTAATTAAATGCATAAATTAATTATTTTTGCTTCGAATTAAATGCATAAATTAATTATTTTTATGCTAAAAGGTTCGCCTTATATTTTTCGATTTTAAAACAATTCAACTTCTCAAACTTGTTATTAGTTTAAAAAATCACTAATTTAAAACATAAAATTAATTAAAATGCTAGAAGATAACACAATAGGCGATGCTTTTGACCCTAAAAGCTTCACTTGCTGCTTTTCAATTTTAAAATAATTAAATTTGTCAAACTTTTTATTAATTTAAAAAATCGTTAATTTAAAATTGAAAAATGAATTAATTAAATGCATAAATTAATTATTTTTGCTTCGAATTAAATGCATAAATTAATTATTTTTATGCTAAAAGGTTCGCCTTATATTTTTCGATTTTAAAACAATTCAACTTCTCAAACTTGTTATTAGTTTAAAAAATCACTAATTTAAAATTGATGCACAAATAAATTAAATGAGATTAACTATCTTACTTTGTATTATTAATTAATATATTGAATAAAATATAAAATTAGTTAAAATACCAAAAATTAACACAGCAAGCGACGCTTTTGATGTTAAAAATGCTACTCATGCTTTTTAATTGTAAAATAATTAAATTTCTCAAATTTGTTTTTAATCTAAAAAATAATTAACTTAAAAATGAAACACAAATCAATTAATTATTTTACTTCCTATTGCAAATTAATTTATTTAATATTTATATACATAATAAGAAAAAGTAAAATTAATTAAAATATCAAAAATGAAAACAACAAGCGATGCTTTGGATGCTAAAAATGTTGCCTGGTGGTTTTCAATTTTAGAACAATTAAATTTATCAAATATTTTTATTAATTTAAAAAATTATCAATTTTAAATTCAAACATAAATAAATTAAATTTATTAATAAACTATTTTGTTTCATATTCCTAATTAATATATTTAATATTTATATACAGAATAATAAAACATTAAAATAATTAAAATACCCAAAATTAACACAATAGGCAATGCTTTTTATGTTAAAAGAATCGTCTAATGCTTTTCAATTTTAAAACAATTAAACTTCCCAAACTCTTTATTAATTTAAATTTGAAACACAAATTAATTCAATGCATAGATTTTTTTTTTTTGCTTCATATTGCTAATTAATATATTTAATATATATACAGATGAATAAAACATAAAATTAAATAAAATTCTAAAAATTAAAATAATAGACAAAGCTTTGATGTTAAAAGTATCGCCTAATGTTAAAAGTGTCGTGTAATGCTTTTAAAATTTAAAATAATTAATTTTATGAAATTTTTATTTATTTAAAAAATGATTAATATAGAAATGAAACACAAATAAATTAAATAAATAAATTCATTATTTTACTTCATATTGCTAATTAATATATTTAATTTTATATACATAATAATGAAACATAAAATTAATTAAAATACCAAACATTAACACAACAGGCAATGCTTTTTATGCTAAAAGTGTTGCCTGATGGTTTTCAATTTTAAAATAATTAAATTTATCAAATTTTTTATTTTTAAAAAACATTAATTTAAAATTGTAATACAAATAATTAAATGCATAGATTAATTTTGTTGTTTCAAATTACTAATTAATATATTTAATCTTTATATACATATGAATAAAATATAAAAATAAATACAATTTCAAAAATTAAGACAATAGGCAATACTTTTGAAAGCGTCGCCTATTAACTTTTAAATTATAAAATATTTAATTTTGTCAAACTCTTATTAATTTAAAAAATAATTAATTTAAAATTGAAGCACGAATAGATTAATTTTTTTGCTTTATACTACTAATTAATATATTCAATATTTATATACATATGAATAAAACAAAAAATTAAATAAAATTCCAAAACTTAAGATAATATGCGAGCCTTTTGATGTTAAAAGCGTTAGCTAATCCTTTTAAATTAAACAATAAATTAATTTTGTAAAAAAATTTATTAATTTAAAATTGAAATACAAATAAATTTAATGATAAATTAATTATTTTACTTCATATTGATATTAATATACTTAATATTTATATCTATAATATTCAAACAAAAAATTAATTAAAATACCAAAAGTTAACACAATAGGTTACGCTTTTGATGCTAAAAGCATTACTTGATGCGTTTCAATTTTAAAATAATTAAATTTATCAAATTTTTTATTTTATTTCATATTGCTATTTAATAATAGATTAATTATGTTTCATATTGCTATTTAATATACTTAATATTTATATACATAATATTAAATTAATTAAAACACTAAAAGTTAACACAATAGGTTATGCTTTTGACGCTAAAAGCATCGTGTGGTGATTTTAAATTTTAAAATAATTAAATTTATTAAACTTTGATTAGTTTAAAAAATTATTAATTTAAAATTGAAACACAAATTAGTTAAAAGCATATATTAATTATTTTACTTGATGTTGTTAATTAATATAATTAATATATATATATACATATGAATAAAACAGAAGATTAAATAAAATTTCAAAAATTGAGAGAATAGGCGATGTTTTTTATGCTAAAAGTGTCGCATAATACTTTTAAATTTTAAAATAATTAATTTTGCCAACAATTGATTAGTTTAGAAAATAATTAATTTAAAAATGAAGCGTAAATAAATTAAATGAATATATTAATTATTTTGCTTCATACTGCTAATTAATATATTTAATATTTATATGCACAATAACAAAAAAGAAAATTAATTAGAATATCAAAAATTAACACAATAGGCGACAATTTTAATGCCAAAAGTGTCGCTTGATGGTTTTTAATTTTAAAAAAATTAAATTTATCAAACTTTTTATTGATTTAAAAAATTATTGATTTAAAATTGAAACATAAATAAATTAGATGCATAAATCACTTTTTTTGCTTCATATTACTAATTACTATATTTAGTATTCATATACGTATGAATAAAACAAAAAATTATATAACATTTCAAGATTTAAGACAATAGACAATGCTTTTGATGTTAAAAATGTCGTCTAATACTTTTAAAATATAAAATATTTTGTTTCATATTTCTGATTAATATATTTAATATTTATATACATATGAATAAAATATATAATTAATTAAAGTTTCATAAATTAAGACAATAGGTGACTTTTGATATTAAAAGTGTCGCCTAATCCTTTTAAATTATAAAATAATTAATTTTGCCAAAATTTTATTATTTTAAAAAAAATTAATTTAAAATTGAAATAAAAATAAATTAATGAATAGATTAATTACTTTGGTTCATATTGCTATTTAATATGCTTGATCTTTATATGCATAATATTAAAACATAAAATTAATTAAAATACTAAAAGTTAACATAACAGGCTATGCTTTTGATGCTAAAAGCATTGCTTGATGCTTTTCAATTTTGAAATAATTAAATTTATCAAACTTCATAGTAATTTAAAAATAATCAATTTAAAATATAAACACAAATAAATTAAATGGATAGATTAATTATTTTGCTTCTTATTACTAATTAATTTATTTAACATTTATATGCATATGAATAAAACATAAACTTCCAAAAATTAAGACAATAGGCGACGCTTTTGATGTTAAAAGCATCGCCTAATGCTTTTCAATTTAAAGCAGTTAAGCTTCTCAAAGTTTATTTTAATTTAAAAAATCATTAATTTAAAGCAACTAAGCATCGCCTAATGATTGTATGGGGTGCTGATCCTGTATAACTGAAAACCGGACCAATTACTAGAGCTCAAGCAAAGAGGTTTAAGGACTATCTTGTTAGCTTCATACAAAGAGTAATTAAATCTCAATAAGGTGTATTAATATCAGAAGATTCTAAGCACGTGCTGAGCATGCAAGTTATGAAGGCAGAAATGGACTTGAGAAGCTGTTTTGCTGCATTTGAGGACTCCGAACAGCAAAGGGTGATTTTGTTGGCCTATAAACATGTTTGAGCTCACCAAGAGGCCATGAAATCATACCAAGGTAGAAGCAAGGATGCCCAAGTACGGCATTAACGTCCAAGCTTCCACATTGGTCGGATTTTGCATTATTGGCGCTAGGAAGGGGTTTACTTGGAATCCAAGCAAGGTTTGATCATTCCAACCAATGGCAACATGTGGGGACCAGTTCTAATCCTATAGGCATTTTACAAGCCATATTAGATCATATTTGAAGCCTAAATCAGCAGGAGATTGGACAAGGACAGCTTATTGGGAAGGCCAGTCAACTACTTTCCAAATGTGAAATTTGACTTTTGATTTAGGAAATAATCTTTTATTTTTTCATTTAATTATTTGCTAGACAAATTTATTTAGGAAGGTTGAATTTTAATATTTTTGATTGTAAATTAATTAATGTGACATTCTATCACATCATGGTTTTAGTTATATTGGCCAGTTTTACCTATTGTTTTAGGGTTTTTGATTTTTGTTACTTTAGCCTATTTAAAGGCTTATTTTCTCAATAAATGACACTACATTATTTATTCAAAAAAATCATTGTGAGAAAGATTTCTCTTTGTTCTCTTAGAACACCTAAACACTGAATAGAGAATGAATATTTTAGTTTGACTTATCAATAGGACAATCTATAACCTATTGTGGTGTCTTTGACATGTACCAAGGTTTCTAATCATAGGTTGATAGGAGTCAAGATAACCATTAGAATGTGAATTTAATTTCGATCCAGGCTAATATAATATGGGTTTAGAAGCAAGTCGACCTAGGTTCATATCATTTGGTATCAGAGTAGAATTTTGTTCAGGTTTGACCTATCTTATTTGCTTTGTTTTATTTTTGTGTTATTCTGTAACTTTAGCATTAGGTTAAGGTTGTTTTCTACCCATACACGTTCTGCATAAAAAAAAATTCATAACCGAAGTAGGGTTTCCTTTTGCTTAGCTGAATTTTTGTTTACTTTCTAGTTTATTCGTTGGTTTTTCATATTAGTTCTTTTTCATTGGTTTATTGTTGATTTTCCTTTGTTGGTTTTAATTTTAATTAGTTTCACTCATACATTAAAAAAAAAATGGAATTTCGGAAAACATATTGCAAAACCCTAAATTTTTGTAATTTGTTTTGTTGGAAGGTGTAATTTGGATTTGAGAAATTGTTAGGCTAGAATTCGCATGATATTATTCTGTTTGTGATTGAAAAAAAAAAAAGCCGAAGTTAAAAAAAAAAATTGCGCAAAAGGCCGGTTTTGAGAATTGCAAATTTGAGTTTGTTTGGATTTAGGAAAAATTCAATTGTGATAGTTGTAGTTGCTGTTTAATCAATATTGGTTGCTAGATATTGGAATATTTATGCTGATTGATTGGATTGAAATTGGTTTAAGGATTTGAGACAAAGACCTAAATTACGAGAACTACAACCAACTATCTCATATTTTGTTCGAATTGTGCTCTTGTTAATTGTTTGAATCCTTTTCTAAATTTTATCCTTGAATTTTGGTGTCTTAATATTCTGGTCTGATTCCTTATTGAATCTTAAAATTGCTTTATTATTTTTCCTTGTTTTTGGATAGTAAAGCCGAGAATTAGGATTTATAATTCACTTGAAATTTGCTTGCTTTTTGCTTCTATTTATTGATAGGTTTAATTAGGACATACTTGTGATCTAGTTACTAGTTTTAAGTGTGTTTTATTAGAACTTTGAGATAATCTTTGGAGTAAAAAAAAAAAAAAAGGCAAGAGAGTGTGAACTCATAGGAGGGTTAATAGGCAAAACTAGTGTGAAACACGAGTGAACGAGACCCTATTTGAGTGTTACACGTGAAGGAGTGAACTTGGTGCATTATTTCACTAACATGTCAGGTTCAAGAGTATGAAGAGGAGGTGATTCTTTAAGAAACCTTGGAGAGGATTCCGTGGGATTCAAGTGAGAATCTAGAGCATCAGGGAGTTCAGAAGAACCTACTAAAATGCAGGTGGTGTTGGAGCAATTGCAAAGGATGAATGCTCGGTTGATAAATTCGATCAAAGGATGGACAAGTTTGAGAACACACAGAGAAAGCCGAACCCTTGCTGGAACCACAAGGAGGACTGATTGAAGAAGAAGAGGCCATGGATGTTATCGAGAGGAAATTGAACAAGGAGACTTTGGAGGTAATTTTGAGGAGGAGTCCGAAGACAAATTTGCACTCCAAGGAAGGCAAACCCGTGGTAGGCACAACAGGGAGGAAGATGATGATTTAGGAAATATCAAGGTCAGTATACCATCATTTTTGTGAAAAAAAAAAGTGATCTGGAGGCTTACTTGGAATGGGAAGAATGCATGGAGATGATTTTTAATTGCCATAATTATTCTCAGGCAAAAAATGTTAAGTTAGCTGCCGTATAATTTGGACATTATGCTTTACAATGGTGGAACAATGAGCAAAATACCTAAAGGAGAGTTGGTGATGAGTTAGTAACCACTGAGGGACAAATGAAAAGGGCCATGAGGAAAAGAATTGTACCAAGCCATTATAATAGGATGTTGCATCAAAGATTACAATCTTTATCTCAAACAACCAGGTCGGTAGAGAATTATTACAAGGAGATGGGGATGCTCATGATGAGGTTGAGTTTGAATGAAGACCAAGAGGCAACAATGGCTAGGTTTCTTGGAAGGCTTAACTGAGAGATTGCAAACCAAGTGGATTTACAACCATATGTGAAGTTGGAAGAGATGCTGCACGTAGCGATCAAAATTGAGCACCATCTTAAGAGAAGGGGTAGTAACACATGGCTTGGAGGAGTTTCAAGTAGTTGGAGGACTGGTTCAACTAGTTGGAGAAGCAATCCCGCATTCGAGCCAAGACCGAAGCCAAAGCAAGAGGAAGGAAATGCCATTCGGCCAATGAGAGACAACCAGGCCAAACCTATACAAACACCGAAATCGAAAGGTAAGGATGATCCTACACCATCTAGAGCTCATGATATTGTGTGTTTTAAATGTCAGGGCTGTGGACATATTGCCAACCAATATCCAAATAGAAGAATTATTATGCTGAAGGATAATGGAAAGCTGGAATCAGACAGTGAGAAGTCAAAAGCCGACATTGAGCATGATGAAGGAGAACCTGAAGATGAAGAACATGATGAACCCGTGACTCAAAAGGCTTCAAGGGCCAAGTTAAGTTTGGTGGCATGAAGAGTTTTGACCGTGTATAAAGATGAAGAACAGGTGCAAAGAGAAAACATCTTCCATACTAGATGTGATATCCAAGGTAACATTTGTAGTACGTTATAGATAGTGGGAGTTGTGCTAATATTATTAGCACTATCGTGGTGGAGAAATTAGGGTTAATAACAATCAAACATCCAGAACCATATAGATTTCAATGGCTTAATGATAGTAGAGAGATAAAGGTAAAGAAACAAGCCAAGGTAAAGTTTAGTATTGATAACTATGTGGATGTGGTTTTGTGTGATGTTGTACCTATGCATGTGGGACATATTTTATTGAAAAGACCATGGCAATTTGACAAGAATATCATACACTATGGTTGAGAAAATTCCACTGTGTTCTGATTTAAAGGTAAGAAAATTAAGCTTGAATCGTTGATGCCAAGGGAGGTGTTTAGAGATCAAATGCAAATACAACAAAGGAGGGAGGCCGAATGACAAAGGGAGAAGACCATTATGCCACCCATGACTTCAACAAGCAAACAAGAGGACAAGGCCAAGCCACATCACTCAGGTAAGCTTTCTAAACCCGAGAGTGAGAAGAATTGCCCAGCTTTATTTTTTCTCTGTTATAGAAGTTTGATGACATTTTTTCGAAGGAGATTCTTGGTGGTCTACCACTTATTCAAGGAATTGAATACTAAATAGATTTCATCCCCGGAGCCACTATTCTTGATAGACTTGCATACAAAAATAATACCAAGGAGATAAAGGAGCTTCAACGACAAGTAAGTGATTTGCTAAACAAAGGTTACATTAGAGAAAGCATGAGTCCATGTGCTGTACCTATATTGTTAGTGCCTAAGAAAGATGAATCTTGGAGAATATGTGTAGATTGTAGGGCCATTAACATATAATTGTCAAGCATAGGCATCTTATTCCTAGATTAGATGATATGCTTGATGAATTATATGGTCCATGCATGTTTTCAAAAATTGACCTTAAAAGTAGGTATCATCAAATAAGAATGAAAGAGAGAAATAAGTGAACGATTGCATTTAAGACAAATATATGGTTTGTATGAGTGGTTAGTAATGCCTTTTGGATTAACTAATGTACCTAGCACTTTCATGATAATAATGAACCATGTCATGCATCCATTCATTGGGAAATTTGTGTTTGTTTATTTTCCTGATAGTCTTGGATATAGTAGGAATTTAGATAAGCATGTAGAATACATTAGGTTAGTTTTAGAGGTACTTACGAAAGAAAGATTGTTTACTAATCTCAAAAAGTAAGATTTTTGTTAAGATGAGCTTGTGTTTCTAGCATTTGTTGTGAGTGCTACAGGAATCAAGTTGACCAAGCCAAGGTCCAAGCAATCCAAGATTGGCCGAAACCTACTACTATTACCTAGGCAAGAAGTTTTCATGGTTTGGCTAGTTTCTACATGAGATTTGTCAAAATTTCAGTACTATTGCACCACCATTGATCAAAATAGTCAAGAAGAGCATGGGGTTCCAATGGGGGAAGCACAAGAGAAGTTGTTTAGCATGTTGAAAGAAAAATTAACTAATGCTCCATTATTGGTTGTACCAAATTTTTCTAGGACTTTTGAAATTGAATGTGATGCCTCAAGTATAGGTGATGGAGCTGTGTTGATGCAAGAAGGAAGACCTATAGCATACTTTAGTGAGAAGTTGAATGGGTCGACTTGAATTATCCAACCTATGGCAAAGAAATGTATGCTTTAGTTCGAGCTTTAAAAAGCATATACTTTAAATTTAACAAAGCCATACAAAAAATACAAGTAATAAATATAATAATTATTTAAAATAATTTTTCAATTTTTTCTTTTAAATTTGATAAGTAACTAATCATTTTATTTTTTTATTGATCATTTTTTTGTTAATAAGAAAAATATATAATTCATAGTTGATGAGTCGAACTACGTACGTATATAATTGATATTTTAATAAGAAATATATTATTTCAGTATAATTTTATTCAAAATAAGTATTTTTTTGTTTACAGACAATACAAAAGATTTTTTCAATTGATAAAATACTTACAACAATAATTTAAGTATCATAAATTTAAAATAATGAAATAAGAAGAAAAATTATTTTAAATAATTAAAAGAAATATAGTATTGCAAGACGGAAGAAAATTCTAACAATTTTCTTGGACACCTCACACGCATGCCACGTCTATCAAACTTTTCTTCTACACTGCTGATGTCATGCATCGTGATGTCACATACAAATTGAAAATTAAGTTACCCACGATAAGCATAAAAGAAGTACTAAAGAGTCAGCAGCAATACTCTAGGGCAAGCAAAATTTTTTCCATTTAATTAATCTTAGTATAATATTTTATTAGCTAATCTGTCGATGTAACTATCTCAAAAACTTATACAAAGTAATTAAAATTTTTAATTATGGAATCGTCAATTGAAAACGTACAGCATCTAATTTTGGATATGAAAACAAAAAAAAATATATATCAAAAAATAAAAAATACCATGTACGTTTTTTCTTTGTAATAGAGATGTATAGATCATTATTTTTTTATTTTTGTTGAATGATAGAGATGGATAATTTCTAGTTCCTGAACCTGGGCATGTATGTATATAATTGATATTTCATTAGAAAATATATTATTTTAATATATTTTTATTCATAGTATATATTTTTATTTAAAATAATATAAAATGTTAAATAAAATTGATTTGATCGTAAATCATTTATATTTATAATTTAAAAATTATGAATTTGAAAGATGAGAAAGAAAGAGAAGTTACTATAAATAATTAAGCGAAATACAGTGAGACGAAAGAAAATTCTAACATATTTTCTTGGATACTGCTCACCTCACCCCACACACATGCACTCCATAATTTTAACCAGTGACGAAAATATCAGTGTCGACGGAAATGTCAAGGGTAAAATTTTATGAAAATATCGATGTAAATGTCAATATTGATAGAAATGTCGACAAAATTATGGAAACTATAAATCTTTAATTTAGAATACATATTTCTACATATGAAATAATTAATATAGTAAAATAATATAAAAAATACAATAATTAGAATATAAAGATAATAACATAGTACATAACTATTAAAAATTATTGTAAGTAAAGAAAATACAATGTTTGTTATCACTAAAATATAGAAAATTTAATAAATAATATTAACATACATGAAATTATTAAACATAATTTATAATACATCATCAATATTAAGAACTCTCTCATGCTTCAAATTGATTTATTAATTTCATATCACAAATCTACAATTTTATATTATCGTAGCAAAAAATCATTTATTAATATCTTTAGCACGGTTAACTGATTTTAAACTATTTTGAAAAACTAAATTTAAAAAAGATAAAGAAAAAGAAAAATCCAATATTTTTTTCAAAATCAGTTTATTTTTGACAAGAAATGGAATATAATATTATGATGGTTATTTTGTTAACCAAAGACAGCAAAAAATGGGCAAATAGTAGAAATATGTAAGCAAAGTAAAGCAATTTGGCACGAACAAATACGGAAAAAAAAAAAAAAACAACACAACCAGAAAGGAAAAAAATTAAAAAAAAAATTGGTAAATGAAATGGCCATAGAGAATCTAGAAGCGTGGAAAAATAATAATTATAAAAAGAAAAGAAAAGAAAAGAAAGAGGTGGTTTTGAACATTTCTTCCATTGTTTTGTACCAAAAACCACACTTTTTTTTTTTCTTTCTCTACACTGCTCTTGGTTTCACTCTCTGCTCTTGGGTAGCCCATGGCTCCTTAAAGAGGGTTTTCATCAAATCTATCCTTCTTTAGATTCACAGGTATCATCTTTCTCTTTCTTTATAGTTCACCTCTCTTAGGTTTTGTTTTTTATTTTCTTTATCTCATATTTTCCATTTTTTGGTCATATTTTTGGAAAAATTTTCATCTTTTCTTTCAATCGAATCAATGAGATTTTGGCTAAGGTTGGTTTTTGGGTTTTTTGGGAAATATTGGTTGCCGATATTTCATCATATTTCCACTGACATCCATCGCATTTTCGCAAGTTTTTCAAAATTTCAACCGATTTTTTCTGACAAGATCGATATTACACGGCACCGGGGATGTTTCCATGACACCACTAACAGAAATTTCTTCTCCCCTCTATCGATGTCGATGGTTGGCGATATTTCGGTGATTTCGATGATATTTTCTTCCTTGATTTTAACATATTTTCTTGGACATTACTCACAACACCTCACATACATGCACTCCACTGCTCCTATGGCACTAATTTTAACATAATTTTAAGATAATTTTTCAATTTAATTAATCTTAATATCTTATTTTATTAGCTAATTTGTTGATACAACCATTTTGAAAACTTATACAAAGTTGTTAAGTTATTTTAGTAAGTTAATAAAGTATTGTATCTATTTTTATATTTGAAAAAAAAATTATCAAAAAATAAAATATATCTTCTGTATGTTTTTTCTTTGTTAACTAAGATGAATAGATCATTATTTCTTTTTTTTTTAATAATAAAGACGCATAATTTTTAAGCGACGATATATATGTAGGTACTGATATTTCATTAAAAACAATTATTTAAATATATCGTTATTCATAATATATGTATTTTTTATTTAAAATAATGTAACATGTTAAATAAAATTAATTCAATCGATAAATTATTTATATTTATAATTTAAAAATTATAAATTTTAAATATGAGCATGTGTGAAAAATTATTATAAATAATTAAAAGGAATGCAATGTGAGACGGAAGAAAATTCTAACATATTTTCTTGGTCACCACACCTCACATGCATGCACTCTACTGCTCCTCTGGCACCAGAAGTGCTATGAAAAGGACATGTCTGCATCACATGGAAAGGACTTGAACGTCTGTCTCTTTCACCCGTTTAATGAAATGGTGCGTTTGCACCCATTTTTGAAGAAAAACAAAACAAAACAAAACACGACCATTTCTGTGTTTTACTGAAACGCTATGTCCCATTTTGAAAGAGGGGGGGGGGGGGGGGGGGGGGAACAAATTGTCTCTCTCTTTCCATAAGAAATCCGATTATGACTAGGTTTTCTGGCTCCTCTTTATGCTTTTTTTCCTTTTTATCTCTACTGTGTCTCACTCAGTTATTCTCTCTCTCCTCCAGCAATTCATGTTTATTGTTTATTCTATCAGAAAAGCTAGCCAAAGCTTTTTGAATTTACTTTTTTCAAGAAAAGAAAATGGTCTTTTTTTTTTCTTTTAATAAATTTCAATTCTTTAAATATATCTAAGCAGCATTTACACAGTTAAGAGGGAGATTTCTAGCATTTACACAGCAGAGAAAAAAGGAACCTGGAGCTGGTTTTTTTTTTTTTTTTTTTTTTGCAAATGGGTGAGCTATGTAGTAGAGAAAGAAAGAACCTGGAGCTTCTTTCTTTTTTTTCCCCCTCGAAAATGAGTGCCAATGCACCATTTCAGTAAAACACGAAAATGGAAGAGTTTTTTTTTTTTTTTTTTTTTTTTTTTTTTTTTTTTCAAAATGGGTGCAAATGCACCGTTTCATTAAAGGGGTGAAGGAGACGGACGTTCAAGTCCTTTCCATATGGTGCGGACAAGTTCATTTCATAGCACTTCTGCCTTTGGCACTCCATAATTTTAACATATTTTCTTTTCTTTTCTTTTCTTAACATGTTTTCTTGGACACTAGTCAACATGCCGCACATGCATGCACTCCACTACTCCACTGGCAGTCCATAATTTTAACATATGTTCTTGGGCACTACTCAATACACCTCACGTGCATGCAATCTTCTGCTCCTTTGCCAAAAATTTTAACATGCAATCCTTATACAAAGTAATTAAATTATTTTACCATACAACCGTCATCTTACAAAGTATTGTGTCCAATTTTAGATATGAAAACATAAAAAATTTTCAAAAAAAGAAATATATCTTACGTTTTTTTATCGTTGATTCTTTGTTAAGAAATACATGTTGATCATTTTTTTTTTCAAATAACAAAGATGTATAATTTATAGTTGCGAACTCATGTATGTACATAATTGACATTTTAATAAAAAAATATTATTCTAGTATATTTTTTTTCACAGTATATATAACCTCCGTCTAAAAATAATATAAGATGCCATGATATGCATATTGTCATCGTCTTTTGTGTCAACTTTATTGTATGTTGAGGCTGCTTAGCTAATGCAGTGATAATTAATATGTATGTATGTATGGTTGTTGCCATTACAGTTTATGAAATAACAACTTTATGTTATGTTTATGATATACTATGGTCTTTAAAATAAAATATTATTAAATTGTATTATACTTTGGTCTACAAATACTTAGAGAGTCATTTCTTCTTATGTATCTAACCAGGGGTGGAGCCTTACAGACAAAGATCTTTTTTCTCAAAAAAAATTTACAATAAAAAATTGTAAAATAATACACTTTATTGTAACGAAAAATAAAAATAAAAACCATATATTTTAAATTTAACAAAACCATATAAAAAATTCATGTAATAAATATAATAACCTATTTAAAATAATGAAAAAAAAATTATTGTAAATTTAAACTACAATTTATGGTAGGTGTGGAAATTTTGCTGAAATGAATTAAGTGCCCAACCTAGCCACTGGACGGATCCAGAGTTTTTTATTTGTAAGCATGTAAATTAATATATATATATATATATATTTATATGTGTGTGTGTGTGTGTGTGTGTAAGATATTGATATAGTAATTAATGCCCAATTACTTGTGTTTCCACTTATTTATAGCTATCTGTCACGTGCCTAACTAATGCTCGATGCGCGACACTAGTATAAATTTTCTATATATATACATATATATATATATATATATATATATATGTAGATATGTAGTTTTGATACACAATGAACATATGAGCTATTTTCTTTGGTACCTACTTAAAAAATATAGTAACTAAGCTAGCAGATCCAAGGCATGGCCACTGACGATTTGTTCACATCTGGTCAAATTTTCAATGGCATTGGAAATATTATAGAGTATAAGGGGGAGCACAAAGATTGGTTTGGTGGCACCATAAATGTTCCATGCCCACCAAAAGTTGGCACTGGAGAGCGGCATTTGTTTCTTCATCTGAACGCTTTTAAACCTCCTATTGGTTCATCAGGGGGCGTCGTCTATGGTGGCATGAATGATAAGGGAGGAGAGATTCAATGGATTGTGGCGTGGGACAATCGAGCCGATGTCACAGAAAATCTAGTAACTATATAATTAAGCTAGCAAGCTAATATATATTATATTTAAATTAATATTGTACTGGTTTACGTCTCTGCTTGTCCCTATATGTATAATCATGCATGCATGCATTTAGCATTTAGATTTTAGACACATGATCATATGAATATAAGCTATTAGTTTACTAGTTTTATCAAATTCATTATTAGTCATTTCAACCAAAAAGAAAAATAAAATCATTGTGAGACATATATAATTGTATTTATACGTTCTTATATATTGAAATGTAGGTATACACTAAAGTTCGTGCACCAGCTAAGGTTGACTGGGATGTGATAGAACAAAAGCTGCCTCTTAATCAAAACTCTAGTAGCTATGATGGATGCTTCACCCATGTATCAATTACTGATGGCAATTTCCCTGAAATTCGAGCAGTACTCACGCCGAAGTCCAAAAGCAAGAACTAGGTTGCCAGCTGGCACTGGTCATAAGGAAAAATAAAAATAAAACCATATACTTTAAATTTAACAAAGCCATACAAAAAATACAAGTAATAAATGTAATAACTTATTTAAAATAACTTTCCAATTTTTCTTTTAACTTTTATAAATAACTAATCATTTTATTTTTTTTATTGATCTTTTTTTTTTTGTTAAACAACAAAAATATATAATTCATAGTTGCTGAACCGAACTACGTATGTATATAATTGATATTTTTATAAGAAAGATATTATTTAAGTATATTTTTATTCAAAATATGTATTTTTTTTTTTTTGTTTAAAAACACTACAAAAGATTTATTCAGTTAATAAACTACTTACACCAATAATTTAAAAACCATAAATTTAAAATAGTGAAATAAGAAGAAAAATTATTTCAAATAATTAAAAGAAATACAGTACTGTAAGACGGAAGAAAATTCTAACATATTTTCTTACACACCTCACACGCATCCACTCCACCGCTTCTCTGACGCTTCATAATTTAATACCACATGTATCAAACTTTTCTTCTATACTGCTGATGTCATGCACCGTGACGTCACATACCAATTGGAAATTAAGTTGCCCACGATAAGCATAAAAGAAGTGCTAAAGAGTCAGCAGCAGTGCCCTAGAGCAAACAAAATTTTCTCCATTTAATTAATCTTAGTATCATATTTTCTTAGCTAGTCTATGGACACAACAATCTCGAAAACTTATACAAAGTAATTAAATTATTTATTCATGTTGAAATGGTACTCCATCTAATTTTAGATATGAAAACAAAAAAAAAATTATCAAAAAATAAAAAATATCTTGTGTACGTTTTTTTTTTTTGTAACAAAGACGTATAGATCATTATTTTTTTATTTTTGTTGAATGATAGAGATGGATAATTTTTAGTTCCTGAACCTCGGCATGTATGTGTATAATTGATATTTCATTAGAAAATATATTATTTTAATATATTTTTATTCATAGTATATATTTTTTATTTAAAATAGTATAAAATATTAAATGAAATTAATTTTATCGTAGATCATTTATATTTATAATTTAAAAGTTCTAAATTTGAAAGATGAGAAAGAAAGAGAAATTATTGTAAATGACTAAAAGAAATACAATAAGATGGAAAAAAAAATTCTAACATATTTTCTTGGATACTGCTCACCGCACCTGACACACATGCACTCCACTGCTCCTCTGACATTCCATAATTTTAACATATTTTCTTGGATACTACTCACGATACCTCACATGCATGCACTCCACTACACCTATGGCACTATTATCAACGTAATTTTAATATAAATTTTCAATTTAATTAATCTTAATGTCACATTTTATTGGCTAATTTGTTTATACAAGCAGTTCCAAGACTTATTCAAAGTAGTTAATTTATTTTAGTAAGCTAATAAAGTATTGTATCTATTTTTAGATTTGGAAACAAAAAAAAAAATTATCAAAAAAATAAAATATAGCTTTTGTACCTTTTTTTTTTTTTGGGTTAACAAAGATGAATATATCATTATTATTTTTTTGAATAATAAAGATGTATAATTTTTAGTCCGTGAGAGGCGATATATATGTAAGTAACTGATATTTCATTAAAAATTTTTAATGCAAATTATTTTTATTCATAATATAAGTATTTTTTATTTAAAATAATATAACATGTTAAATAAAATTAATTCAATCGACAAATTATTTATATTTATAGTTTAAAAATTTTAAATTTTAAATATGAGACACGGAAAAAATTATTATAAACAATGATAATGAACAGAGTGTGCGAAGGAAGAAAATTCTAACATATTTTCTTGGTCACCACACCTCACATGCATGCACTCCAATGCCCTCGGGCACTCCATAATTCAAAACATATTTTCTTTTTTTTTTAACATATTTTCTTGGACAGTAGTCAAGATGTCTCACAAGCATGCACTCCACTGCTCCACTGGCACTTCATAATTTTAACATATTTTCTTGGGCACTACTCACTACACTTCACGTGCATGCAATCCAAATTTTAACATAACTTTTCAATTTAATTAATCTTAATACCATATTTTATTAGCTAATTGGTCGATGCAACCATCTCGAACACTTATACAAAGTAATTAAATTATTTTACTATACACTCATTACCTCACAAAGTATTGTATCTAATTTTAGATATGAAAACAAAAAAAAATTATCAAAAAATAAAAAATATCTTGTGTACATTTTTTCTTTGTAACAAAGACGTATAGATCATTATTTTTTATTTTTGTTGAATGATAGAGATGGATAATTTTGAGTTCCTGAACCTCGGCATGTACGTGTATAATTGATATTTCATTAGAAAATATATTATTTTAATATATTTTTATTCATAGTATATTTTTTTTTATTAAAAATAGTATAAAATATTAAATAAAATTGATTTGATCATAGATCATTTATATTTATAATTTAAAAGTTCTAAATTTGAAAGATTAGAAAGAAAGAGAAATTATTATAAATGATTAAAAAAAATACAATGAGATGGAAAAAAATTCTAACATATTTTCTTGAATACTGCTCACCGCACCTCACAGACATGCACTCCACTGCTCCTCTGGCACTCCATAATTTTAACATATTTTCTTGGATATTACTCACGACACCTCACATGCATGCACTCCACTGCAACTATGGCACTAATATTACATAATTTTAATATACTTTTTCAATTTAATTAATCTTAATGTCATATTTTATTAGCTAATTTGTTCATACAACCAGTTCAAAGACTTATACAAAGTAGTTAAGTGATTTTAGTAAGTTAATAAAGTATTGTATCTATTTCTAGATTTGGAAACAAAAAAAATAAATAATCAAAAAATAAAATATATGATGTAGCTATGATGGATAAGAATCTACAACGCACTAGAACATCCTTGTTGACGATCCTTTACTCCGACAGCATCTAGGGTTCCTCGAACAATGTGATATCTCACACCGGGTAAATCCTTAACCCTTTCCCCTCTTACTAAGACTATAGAATGTTCTTGTAAATTATGGCCAATACAAGGGATATAAGCGGTGATTTCAAATCCAGAGGTTAAGCGTACTCTGACAATTTTACGTAAGGTAGAGTTTGGTTTTTTAGGGTTGATAGTGGAAATGTTGACGGATAAGTCACCCTTACTGCCACTCTATAGAACCATAAATGAGATTTTCATCTCATACAGCTCCTCATTCAATTCTTTTGAAGTCATTGGATCATTTTCCTTGTTCAAGAATCTCTTCCCTTCTTCCATTCCATTCCAAAGAGTAACTAGGACCAATTCAGTCATGTTTTCATTCATTTGGAATCTGGGCTCTTTTACTTTACTTATTTTTTTATTATTTTTTCCTCTTTTTTCTTTTTTTTATTATTTTATTTTATTCCTTTCCATCATTGCTTGAGTGCCAGAGGTTTGATCCTGTAGAATCTGACTCATTTTCTCATTGAGCGAAAGGTATGAAATAAATCATATTGGTTTTACGATCGAAAGTACTATGTTATGTGAAATCTTTGGTTTTCTTCTCTTTCTCTATCCCTATCCCATAGGTACAGCTTTTGAATCAATAGAGACCCTTTTCTTCTATATATATGTATCTGTATAAATTGATATTATTACATTCCAATTCCTTCCCAATACCTCCCAAAGAAAATCCCAAAATGGATCCCAAATTGACGGGTTAGTGTGAACTTATCCATGCGGTTATGCACTCTTCGAATAGGAATCCATTTTCTGAAAGATCCTAGCTTTCATGCTTTGGTGGGTCTCCGAGATCCTTTCGATGACCTATGTTTTGTTGAAGGGATATCTATATGATCCAATTGATTGCATAAAGCCCGCGGTAGCAATGGAACCGGGGAAAGTATACAGAAAAGATAGTTCGTTTCTATTATATTAGCATCTTCTATTGTTGTGTTGGATCCATAATTAATCCTATGGATCCTTAGGATTCGTGTATTTTTTTATTTTTTGTATTATATATTTTAATTATCATTTTTATAATTATATTTTTATTTTATATATTATTATATCTTGCCGTTTTGGATCATGGATCGAGTCGAGTATCACAAATTCTTCTACCCATCCTATATATTATCCTTTTCATTCTGTGTTCGATAGAAACTAATTAGTAGGCGAGATTTTACAAAAAAAAGGTTCTTCATATTCATACGAGAAAACAACATGGAGGAACTCGCTATTTGCTATTTATAATAAAAAAAAAACCTTTTTTCAATAATTTTAAAAAAGATGTCATCCTATTTTATCATATATAGAGAAGAGATACTTCGGATTCTCGCAAGGGATAATCACTTTTTTTTTTTTTTCAGTATCCACTTGTTATTAGTTAATAATCCTAGCGATTGGATTTATATGCTTATTCTAATTCTAAATTCTAATCAGAATATTCAAATGATTTTTATCAAATGACTATTCATTTATTGTATTTTCATGTAAATAGGGGCAAGAAAGCTTTATGGAAAAATGTCAGTTTGATTTGATGTTGTTTAGGAGGGGGTTAGAATACAGGTGTGGGTTAAGTAAATCAATTGATAGTTTTGGTGATCCTATTGAAAATGAAAATACCAGTGTAAATAAAGATCCGATTATAAATCATATAAATAAAAAAATTCCTAATGGGATTGAGAGTAACAATTATTGTTACAGTAATGTTGATCATTTAGTCGGCATCAGGAGGTACATTCGAAATTTCATATCTGATCAAACTTTTTTCTTTAGGGATAGTAATAGGGACCATTACTCTATATATTTTGATATTGAAAATCAAATTTTTTATACTGACACCGATCGTTCTTTTCTAAGTGCACCAAAAAGTTCTTTTTATAGTTATCGAAATTCTAGTTATCCAAATAATGTATCTAAGAGTGACGATCCTCACTATTATCGTTACATGTATGTACTAAATGTAGTTGGAATAATCACATTACTTGTTGCATTGAAAATTATCTTCGTTCTCAAATTAGTACTGATCGTTATATTTTAAGTAGTGGTGTCAATTCCAATGATAGTAACATTTATAGTTACATTCGTGGCGAAAGCGATAAGAGTAGTAAAAGAGGGAATTCCAGTAGACGAACTAGTACGGATGATAGTTCAAAAACTCTAAGAAAAAGAGAGTTCGAGAGAGCTCTAATTGAAATAAGAAAAAGAAAAAGGGATTTAGAGAGAGCTCTAACTCAACTAAAAGAAAAAAAATTAAAATTAAAAAAAATTTTAAAGCAAATTAAAGGAAGCTCTAGCTAAAATAAGAGAAAGAAAAAATGATTTAGTGCTTTCTCCAAATCAAATACAAATAAGAGACAGAAAAAGTGATTTAGAGATAACTAAAAAATACAAATATCTGTGGGTGCAATGCGAAAATTGTTATGGATTAAATTATAAGAATTTTTTTTTAAATTTCAAATGAATATTTATGAACATTGTGGACATCATTTGAAGATGACTAGTTTAGATAGAATCAAAAGTTCGGTTGATCCAAGTAGTTAGAAGCCTCTAGATGAAGACATGGTCTCTAGGGATCCCATAAAATTTCATTCGCGGGAGGAACCTTATAAAGATCGTATTGATTTTAATCAAAGAATGACATGCTTAACTTATGCTGTTCAAATAGGCATAGGTCGACTAAATGGTATTCCTGTAGCAATCGGGGTTATGGATTTTTAGTTTATGGGGAGTAGTATGGGGGGTAGTATGGGATCGGTAGTGGGCAAGAAAATCACACGTTTGATCAACATGCTACCAATAATTTTTTACCTCTTATTCTAGTGTGTGCTTCCGGAGAAGCAAGTATGCAAGAAGGAAGTTTGAGCTTGATGCAAATGGCTAAAATATCTACTGCATTATATTATTATCAATCAAATAATAAGTTATTCTATGTGTCATTCCTTTCATCTCCTACTACGGGTGGGGTGACAGCTAGTTTTGGTATGTTGGGAGATATCATTATTGCCGAACCAAATGCCTACGTTGCATTTGTGGGTAAAAGAGTAATTGAACAAACATTGAATAAGACAGTACTCGAGGGTGCACAAGCAGCTGAATATTTATTCCATGAGGGCTTATTCAATCCAATCGTACCACATAATCCTTTAAAAGGCATTCTAAGTGAGTTATTTCAGCTCCATGCTTTCTTTCCTTTGAATCGAAAAATGGAATAAAAAATAAAATTAAGGAGAGCCATATATCCTTATCCTTAATTTTATCCTTAATTTCATATTTAATAAATTCAAAAGTTTATTACTTGTTTTAAATTTATTACTTGTTTTGTGGTAACCAAGTAGTTATTTAGTTTATAGGAAGATAAGTCAAAATTCCAAGAATGGATTTATCTTTGGTAACATAAGATTAAATTGGAAAAAGAATCATGTGGATGCTTTTTTTTATCGATAGCCCTGAATACTAATCGGGTGAGGAAATCTCTATCATATAAAATAAAAAGAGTGAATTCTGTCTCTTTCGTCCATGAAATCGGGCGAGGGTCCTGCTTCTTTCTATATCCCTCAAGAATCCCTGATTTTACTCAGAATCTTTTTTGTTGGATCATATTTCACGAAGGGAAAAATAAAAATGAAGAATAATAAAAATAAATAATGAACATAATAAAAAAGTTTTATCATACATATATTGCATGCAGAAAGATGAATAAGCCCATTTATTTACTTGTTTTATTTACATATTTACACTTTTACTTTACATTAATTATATTATATACGTACTTAGTATATTCTGGTCTATTATAAACCTTACAGGCTTATAATATTTTCTTTTTTTATTTAATATATATTAAATATTTTTTAATATATATTAAATATATTAAATATATATATATATATATATATTAGTCTATAGACTCTTATATTATAGACTCCTTAGTATATCATTATTTTATTATATCTTAGTATATATACATTATATACCCTTTATTAATAATTAATATTAATCAGTGTATATACTCACTTGGGTATACTCAATATAATAGAATAATTATGATATGAATTATAAGATATCTTTATAACAGTTAAAAGATTAATATAAGAATAAATAACAGGTACAAATCAAATATTAAATCGACATACCATTGTATGAAAATTCTTAACACCTTACCCTCTATTTTTGTGCATTTAGTGGGCTTAGTTTTTCTGGCAATTGCAATGGTTTCTTTATCTTTTCATGTTTAAAAAAAAAAAAATTTAAATACGATGGGGCAAAATCTTATCTTTTTTTGTTTCAAGACTTACGTGAATCATAGCACGATATCTATTTATTAGAATATGGTATAACGTGTGGCTTCTTCCATGCATAAGCTCGTATGAATGTGTAAACATGATATATGAGTAACTGAATTAGAGCTATTTTCAAATGGATCGATATCGGGCTGAATTTTGGAAATGTAAAGTCAATATATGTATATGGATATCTATAAGATATCATATGAAAGGAATGTTCGTATTTTAGTTTAGATCTAGGCAATTCGATGAATTACTCCTAAAAGTTCACATCATAAAAATGCTAGTTGATGAGAGTTACTTTGGAAACAAAAAAAATGAAAGTAAATTTTTTTTTTTTTTGGTTATTCCCCAATTCCAATAAAATGCAACTAGATCTAGTATAGTATGAGTTGGCGATCAGACTGTATATGGATAGAACTTATAGGCGGGTCTCGAAAAATGAGTAATTTCAGCTGGCCTTTATCCTTTTTTTAGGTTCATTGGGATTTTTATTGGTTGGAACTTCCAGTTATTTTGGTAGGAATTTTATATCTTTAGTTCCCTCTCAGCAAATAATTTTTTTTCCATAAAGGATTGTGGTGTCTTTCTATGGAATCGCAGGTCTTTTTATTAGCTCCTATTTGTGGTGCACAATTTCATGGAATGTGTTAGAGAATCATGGCATTGTTAACCATGAACACACCAGACCCGAGACCAAGCAAGGTGCCTTGGCTGAGGGTGACTTTCATGTTTGTTTTTGTATTTTGTTTTGTATTTTATGAAAGCCATTTTTGTGTAATCTAGGCTTGATAAGTTGGTGCAAAAAGATACCAAAATGTACAATTAAAATGTATTAGCCAAATTAGGGTTTTAAGAAGTTTAGGGAAATGAAGTACCTTGGTCACAAGGATGGTTGCATAGAAGCTACTTGGTGACATGGAGCTCAACCATTCGGCCTCTCTCTCATCCAATGCATGAAAGGACATGTGTCATCATGCATGAGGACTACTTCAACATGAAACACCTAATGAGGTAGAAACACTTGTCAACAAATTAAGAAGCATGGTGAAAAGTTACCTTGCACATGTGGTTTGTTTCACCATGAAGGACTTGTTTTGTATTGGTGCTAAAACTGGCCATGGCATGCTTTCATACCTTTTTTGTATGCTATAAATATGTATTACATCTTAATGAATATATCGTATAAATTTTTGGAGAAAATACCTTAGTTTCCATTTTGAAACCAAGAGAAACACAAACCGGGCAAAACTAGAAAATTTTCCAATAACTTATTCAAACAAGCCGAGTACATCTAAACTCCAAATCAATTTCAAACTTTGAAAACCTGTTCTCTTTAGATTAACCTTGCCCTAATCCTTTCTGAATGTTGGTAGTGGTTATGATCGATTCGATATAAAAGAAAGAATAGTGTGTATTTTTCATTGGGGATTTCCTGGAAAAAATCATCGCATCTTCCTTCGATTCCTTATGAAAGACATTTAGTCCATCAGAATAGAAGTTAAAGAGGGCATTTATGCTCATCATGCCTTTTATATGGAAAACAGAGGCCAGGGGTCCATTCCCTTGACTCGTACTGATGAGAATTTGACTCTACGAGAAATTAAGCAAAAAGCTGTCGAATTGGCCTATTTCTTACGTGTACCAGTTGAAGTATTTTGAAACAAGAATTGAAGAATAACAGCTTTCCTAGCAAGAGGGAAAAAATGAAAACTCAAGAATCCTCTTTTTTATATAGCACAACTTAACTGAAGTTTCTTCAGAACGCTCATCCGAGCTAAACAAAAACGAACAAGGAACAATCATAAAATGAAATTGCTTTTTTTTTTTTTTTTTTGAATTTGAAGTGCTCTCTTTCTTATTGTATTTTGGTATTGTTGTTCTGTATTCTTTCTAAATTCAAGGACTAACCACTTTACTGAATCACAAATAAAATATAGGAAATAGATTCATGGGCTCTATAACTTTTAATGTAATAGAACCAATGCTTGATAGATATAGAAACAGTAGTATTGAGTCGACAAATGAGGCGAGTTCATTTAAAAATTCCCAAACAAAAAAATTGCAAAAAAGAAAGCATGCTGCTAAGTATAAAGGTTGACGTTGCAATGGATGTGGAAAAATTGAGCAAGCGCACAACAAAAGAAACTGTCCAGTCCTTAACAATCGGTAAGACAAAAAAACTGTATTATTTATTGGTTTTATGCAATTGGAACAATCACATCACGTACAAACTATTATGGTTTCTATGTAGGTCCTCACAATAAGAGAATATATGTCAACAAGAATCGGAATTTGAATCTGATGCTGACCAGTTTTAATTCTACAGGTATAAAACTAGGTTATAACTGTTGTATGCCTAATAAATATCTTATCCCTGATGCCTATTCGAAAGTAGTCCTTATAGTCTTCAATGTTTTGTTATGCAGGGCCACATTAGTAGCTTAAGGGATGACGCCTGCGTGTGGACTACCAGGCCTACAAAACTGACGCGGAAATAATTGTTTCCTTAGTTTGGTGTCGTTGTCTTAGTGATACGAACCTAGGACGACCTGCTCCTAAACCCGTAATTAAGTTCAAGTTCTAATGGAATTGACCTCAACCCCTAATCAACCTGTGGTTAGAAACCTTGGTATAATGTAGACGCCACAATAGGGGATGGAAACCTATTGATAAGTCAAGCTAAAACAACCAATTCTCTAATGGTGTTTTAGGTGTTCTCAAAGAACAAAGAGAAAATTAATCTCACAAGTATTTTCTTAATCAAATCAAAGTTGTATTCTTATTGAAAAATAAGCCTTTAAATAGGCTACAAAGCCACGAAATAAAACCCTAAAAATAAAGAAAAACCAGCCACCACACATAAAGAAACCTAGTTGGCTGAAACTATACTTCCTTTCCTAATCTAAGTTTGATTAATTAATTCATTTATATTAAATTAGGAATTAATTAATTTACAATGGAAAGAATAAAATAAAAACCTTCCTAAAGTTATTTTTCCAGAAAATAAATAAATAAAAGCCAAAAACTAATGGTAGTTTCCTAAAACAAAAAGTAAAAACAAATTAGGAAACTAAAAATGCTAGCCTTTTTGATCAAGTTGACTTTGATCAATCTTTGACCTCTTTGAGCTTCAAATCAGCTTCTAGATGATTTGTAGGATGCCAAATAAGCTGAATATGAAGTCCCACACGTTTCCCATGCTTGGAAAAATAAGAAAAGGCTAATACAGTAAAATACAGTAAAGCCAGCAAGCAATACAGCAAATTCGGCCAAATTGTTGAGGCTGTCCGTACAAGCCCTTTTTGATTGCATTTGAGGCTGATTTAACTTGATTCCATGACCTATTAGGCATATGTATTGAACCCATAAAGCATTGGAACCATTTCATGCTTCCCGGACTCCAAAAATGTACCAAAACTGTCACCCGGGTCCGTATCGGCTTCCACCACTTGGATGCTTCGAATAGGCTTTGTATCTTCAAGTATGGACAAGCTATGTTGAGATTGATTACCCCCTGTATAAATACTCCCAGGTTGTCCTTAAATCTCTTTATTTGAGCTCTTGTGATTGGCCTAGTTTTCATCCATGTCAAGTCAGCACCCCAGCGGGTTATCGGTCGAGCGGGCTCGGGAGGAATCACATCACTTAGCCTTCAAATACCAAGTATTATAACAATTTTTTCAATATTTAAGAGGACTACGCCGATGCTATTGACTTGTAAATGTGTCGGCTTTGTACCCCAAATATATTTTAGACAATATAATTACATGCAAATATTTTTTATTTCTTCTTTCCATTCAACATTGTAATTTCATTTGATGCTTGTAAGTTTTTGAGCCGATTTTAGACAAAATATTTACTGAGGAATTTAAACAAACTTTGCAAAATCCTGTCAAAAATAAAGCAAGAACAAAAAGAAATATTATTTTTGTTAAGAGACCAACACCGACGATATGTTGACTATTCATTGTCGTCTTATCCGTCAACGCCAACGCTACTTTAAATACCACTCGCCGGCTTAGGGACACACATTTAGTATAATTTTTTTATTGTCTTGCCTTCGTAATTTCGTTTAATGCGTTTAAATTTCATTACTGATTTTGGTCAAAATAAGTACACATAAATTTAATCAAAACTTTCATTCTCATTTGAAAAATGGGAAAACTATAAAATAATGTGGAACAATGCCGACGTGAAAGTAATGCTATAACATCAGTTTATACCCATGCCGATGCTACGTTAATGCTTCATCATCATCGTAGGTAAAAACGCCAATGCTATGTCAACGACCACTCGTCAGCTTACATCCAGAAACTTAGGATAATTTATTGAGTGTATTGCCTTTGTAATTTTGTTTGATTCTTGCAAATTTTTGCATCGATTTTGGTCAAAATAATTACTGAGGAATTCAAATAAACTTTCCAAAATCATATAAAGAATCAAGCTAGAACAAAAAGATGATGTGTTATGTTTAATAGGGGACCAATGCCGGCGTTACATTTTCGCTTCAGCGTCGTCTTACTCATAAACGCCAATGCTAGGTAAATGACCAAGCGTCGGCTTAAGATAATTTATTGACTTTATTGCCTTCATAATTTCATTTGATTCATGTATGGTTTTGCACCGATTTTGGTCAAAATAATTACTGAGGAATTCAAACAAACTTTGCAAAACCATGTAAAGAATCAAGCTAGAACATAAAGATATGTTACATTTATTAGGGAACAAACGCCGACGCTATGTTGTCGCTTCATCATCATCGTAGGTAGAAATGCCAACACTATATTAACAACCACTTGTCGGCTTATGTCCACAAAATTAGGATAATTTATTGACTTTATTTCCTTTGTAATTTCGTTTGATGGTCGTAAGGTTTTGCACAGATTATCAGTCAAAATAGTTACTGTATCGCATTTGTCAATTCCAATGATCGTGTAAAATTTTTAAAATAGTTTAGAAAGCTTAATTCCAAAGGATTTGACACAACATATCCACAATTTGTAACAAATTTAAAACCATATTTATTTATTTATTCAATGGTAATTAGAACATGCATCAAAGGCAATGCGGTGGACATGTAGTTGCGTCGGCTTTGGTTATTTTTTCATTTTGGAATTGGCACCGATTAGGTTATTAAGAAAGTTAAGGATCCTCCTATCGAGGCATTGATTCTGAGAAGGACAAGGTCATCATGATTATCAGAACAGCTTTCACAACCGAGGATTTCAAAAGGGTTGAAGTGATTCAGGTGGGTAAAGGTGGGGAGATGAAGCCAGAAATAGAGACAATAAAGAATATTTTTTTGTTATAGAAAGAAAGGGGTTTTTAGATTAGGTTCAATAGTAGATGGAGTTGAAAAGGACGAATGCCCGTATGAACCTTCGCATAATGTTCATACGGGCAGTTTTGCTACTTTTTCATTCGCACTTTTCACCTCCATCTCCTATTGAACCTTATCTAAAATCCCTTTCTTTTTGTAACAGACAAATCTTCATTCATTGTCTCTATTTCTGGCTTCATCTCTAGGCCTCTACCCACCAGAATCCCTTCGACCCCTTTTAAAATCCTCAGTTGTGAAAGCTGTTAGGAGAATCATGATGAGATTGTCCGCAAAATCGATGCCTCGTCGAGGAGGATTCTCGACTTTCTTAAGAACCCCCTCGGTGGCAATTCCAAAATGAAAATATAACCAAACCCAAAATAATAAAAATAAAAAAAGAAAGAAAAATAGCGGTAGCATTATTCTGAATGTAACAATGAACAATTCATATGAATTTTAATATAGGTTGTATCATTATAACGAGTAGTTGACACAGTGACGTAGCAGACGCAATAAAAGAGAAGATTGTGGATGGAAAAATGCACATAATAATAGTGCTGACCAGTGTCCTCGATTTGCTCAGAAACCCAATTTGGTCAGATAAATTTGATATGTTATGTAAACATTTAGGGTTTTCTAACAAACATTTATTACTTGTATTTATTAATTTATTCACTTATTCAAAATTGGCAATAGCGAATCTCTTCGCTGAGTGGGTCAACAAGAGAGACAAAATGTTGGAAATTAGTCAAACGTTTAAAAGTTGTTCAGATAAACATCGACATTAATTTAAGACTATAGAAATTTGGACGCCACACTACCAATGCTTCAATTCATTGGTCGATTGATTCCAATATTAAGTAGAGGAGTTGACATAGTAAGTGTAAATATTTTTGCTCGAAAAATATCACCTACTTAATTATTCAAATGTAAATAATTAAAGAAACCCTAGGATGGAAAATGTGTCCACTCCATCAATATTAATGACGCTTACTATTCTTCACCGATCGATCTCCCCAAAAGTGAAAAGAAATTGTCCCATCCATATGCACGCGGCTTGTAACATAACTATTGAACTGTTAATTTTTTAGAAACCTTACCCGTTTGAAAATTATGCAGAGTAATTGACACAGTTTTTGAAAACGTCACTTGACAGAGAAAATAACAAAATAATCCTAGCAAATATGAACAGAAAAAAGAAAAAAAAAAAGCAAAGCCAATGCGGTTGACATGTTATAGCGTCAGCTTATGCCTTATTACTTTTTATTTTCCTTGTTATAGTTAATGATTTTAAAACCAACGTTATGTCAAGTACATATTTCTAATGATTTTAGAATACATAATTACAAATTATTTTAAACACAAGTTAAATAAATCATATAGAAATAATAATATTCGAAAAAAAATTCAAACAATAATCATTTCTATTGTAATTTCCATTGATCTCCTAAATATTTTTAATATTTTAGAGAAAACATCATTACAAAGGATTTTAAACAACATAGACAAAAGCATTGAAAATATAAAACTCCATTCACACAGACAATCCATAAATTAAAACATGAACTAACGCCGACGCTATCGTTGTGACATAGCATCGGCTACACCTGTTTTTATTATATCTTGTATGTTGTATTTAGCTTGCAAAGTTTGTTAATGATTTGAACAACATATGATCTAGGATTTTACACAAAATATGCGCAGTCAGTAAAAATTATCAAATTATTCTAAAATTTATCGTTTCAAAGACGACGCTGTAAGGATTAGGTAGCGTCAGTATTTGTTTTTCAACGTTTATTTATTTAAATAAGTTTTTTTTTTTTTTTGCTAAGAAATATTCTTTCCTTGTAAGTTTTTTTTCTTTTTTTGTTAAGAATTATTCTTTCCTGCTTATCAGTCGGTATTTATTTATAAATTATTTTAAGAAATATTTTTTTTTAGTTATTTATTAGGCTCGTTTTACACAACGTATACAAAAACATTAACAAAATTAGAACCCTATTTACAAAGATAACAAATGGGAATTACAACATGCACCTAAGCCGACTCTACATGCATTTACTAGCGTCTGCTTTTGTCTTATTTTCCTTCCGGATTCGGCACCATGAGGTGTTTAAGAAAACTGAGAGTCCTCCTCGTCCAAGCATCGATTATGAGAAGAACAACCTCATCATGATTCTCGGAACAGCTTTTAGAACGGAGGAATTCGACATGGTTGAAGGGATTCCGGCGGGTAGAGACGAGGAGTGAGAACTAAAAATAAAGACAATGAAGGAAGATTTGTCTGTTCTAGTAAGCAAGGGATTTTCAAAGAAGGTCACATGGGAGATAAAGTTGCAAGGCGCCAATGAGAGCAGACAAAACTTCTCTAAGAATCCCTTTCTTCCTATAACAGACAACTCTCATTCATTGTCTCTATTTCTATTTCTCATTCCTCATCTCTACCCACCAGAATCCCTTCGACCTTGTCAAAATTCTTGGTTCTAAAATCTATTCCTAGAATTAGGATGAGCTTTTACTTCTCATAATCGATGCCTGGACGAGGAGGACTCTCAATTTTCTTAAACACCTTATGGTGCCAAATCCGAAATGAAAATAACAAAACATTAAAAAAAAAAAAAGCAGGGTTAGGATTATTATTAAAATAACAATGAACAATTCATATGAAAATAACAATGAACAAACATGCATGTCTATCCCAGGAATGATGATCTGGTAAATAGCATATATGGGATGAGAATGAAACCCTATGTTCTGTTTTTGGGGGCTGTTTTTATATCTGGATGGAACGATTTAAATGACATTAAAAGATTGTCATTTCCAATGGTGAAGGATAACAAGGAAAACAATTAAATAAGAAATGTACAAAGCCAACGCAAGTATATGTACATAGAGTCGGTTTTAGTTACTATCGTATGTGATCATTAATAGCAAATCCCATGCACTGGGAATCAAAATTGATATGTTGCTTAGAAATTTAGGTTTCGTTGTCAAAACTTAATTACATAGATATTTTCAATGTTCCAAGATTGGCAAGTTTAGACGCGTGTACTTGGATGGGACATGATATTCATATTATGAGCAAATCTTTTCACTGACTGTGTCCACGAAGTATTCAACATTTAGGAAAATATTCAAACATTCAAAAGTAGAGCAAGTTAGACAAAGCCAATGCCGTTGGCATGTTATAGCATCGGCATATGCCCATGGATTTTCATATTTTATATTCCTTTTTATCCTTAATGATTTTAAAACCCACATGATGTCAAATAAATTTTTCTAAAGATTGTAGATTAAACAAATGTTAAATAAATCATACAGGAAATATACCAACATTTTGCAACGCTGTAGGGATTAGGTAGCGTCGGTATTTTTGTTTACTTTATTTATTTATGTAAGTTTTTTTTTCTTTAAGAAATATTCTTTCCTGCTTATCAGTCGGTATTTATTTATTTATTTATTTAAGAAATCTTTTGTTTAGTTATTTATTAGGCTCGTTTTACACAATGTATACAAAAACATTAACAAAATTAGAACCCTATTTACAAAGATAACAAATGGGAATTACAACATGCACCTAAGTCGACTCTACGGCATTTACTAGCGTATGCTTTTGTGTTATTTTCATTTTGAAATTAGAACCCTATTTACAAAGACAACAAATGGGAATTACAACATGAACTAAAGCCGACTCTACGTGCATTTACTAGCATCTGCTTTTGTCTTATTTTCCTTCCGGATTCGGCACCATGAGGTGTTTAAGGAAGTCCAGAAGCCTTCTCGTCGAGGCATCGATTCTGAGAAGTACAAGCTTATCATGTTTCTCGCAACAGCTTTTAGATCGGAGGAATTCGACATGGTCGAAGGGATTTTGGTGGATAGAAACGAGGAATGAGAGCGAAAAATAAAGACAATGAAGGAAGATTTGTCTATTCTACTAAGCAAGGGATTTTTAGAGAAGGTTAACACGCACATGGAGTTGCAAGGTGCCAATGAGAGCAGACAAAGCTTCTCTGAAAATCCCTTTCTTCCTATAACAAACAACTCTCGGTCATTGTCTCTATTTATCACTATCACTCCTCGTTTCTACCCACCGAAATCCCTTCGACCCTGTCGAAATCCTCGGTTCTAAAATATGTTTTGAGAATCAGGATGAGCTTGTACTTCTTAGAATCGATGCCTCGACGAGGAGGCTTCTCGACTTCCTTAAACAACTCATGGTGCCAATTCCAAAATGAAAATAACACAACAACAACAACAACAACAAAAAAAAAAAAACAAAACAAAAACAAAAACAGCATTGGGATTATTATGAAAATAACTATGAAAAATTCCTATGAACTTTAATATAAGTTGTACCATTATAACACCTCAAAAAAACATGCATGTCTGTCCCAGGAATGATGATCTGGTAAATAGCATATATAGGATGAGAATGAAACCCTATGTTCTGTTTTTGGGGACTGTTTTTATATCTGCATGGAATGATGTAAACGACATTAAAAGATTGTAATTTCCAATGGCGAAGGATAACAAGGAAAACAATTAAATAAAAAACATACAAAGCCAACGCGGGTATATGTCCATAGCATTGGCGGTGGTTAAGATCGTATGTGATCATTAATAGCAAATCCCATGCGTTGGTGATCGACATTGATATGTTGCTTAAAAATTTAGGTTTCTCTGTCAAAAATTAAGTACATAGATATTTTCACTGTTCCAAGATTGGCTAGTTTAGATGCGTGTAATTGGATGGGACATGATATTCGTGTTCTGAGCAAATCTTTTTGCTGACTGTGTCCACAATTTATTCAACATTTATGAAAATATTCAACCATTCAAAAGTAGAGCAAGCTAGACAAAGCCAACGCCGTTGGCATGTTACAGCGTCGGTTTAGGCCCATGTATTTTCATATTTTATATTCCTTTTCATCCGTAATGATTTTAAAACCCACATGATGTCAAATTACTTTTTCTTAAGATTGTAGATTAAAAAAATGTTAAATAAATATACCAAAGCCAACACCATTGGCATGTTATAGCGTTGGCTTAGACGCATGTTTTCTAAATTTTAAATTTCCTTTTTATCCTCAATGATTTTAAAATCCACGTGATGTCAAATAAAATTTTCTAAATATTGTAGATTACCTTTAAAAATATTGACAAAATACAGAAAAATAAAAAAAATTGACCAATGCCAACGCTATTTACATGTATTATCATCGACTTATGTCTCATTTTATTTTTAATTTTAATATTCCTTGTTACCTGTATTTATTCAAAAATATTTTAAACAGCATTTATAAAAAATCAGACGCTTGAAGAACCAACCTTCGTCTCTTCATATTGGATGTATTTATTTATTTATTTTTGTTTGGACTATTCTTCATCGTTTACTTTTTTTGAAGGTACGTAATACTGTGGAAGCAGACGCTAGGGTCGGCGTTGCCGTATGCTTTCTTAAATAGTTGTTTTTTAAAATTGATTTACGCGCATGTTCCTATCAACGGTCTGATCCGTACCGTGTCTACTACTCTGGTCATCGGAACAGAAACGTGGTTACTTCTGACGTTCTCATTGCCGTCTATTGACGCCTCTACAATTGTCATTCTGATTGTCTGAAGTACTTAAGTTATGGATCCATGTGCTGAAAATAGCCTCGCCACTACTGATGATGATAGAGCAGCCTCGAATGACATGGTCGGACCCAATCCTGCATCCAAATCACACAAACGAAGAGGACCTACAAGGATGGAATGTATTACGACAGATGAGACACCTCAATATAATGAGTTTGGAGTTGCAATAAACCGTGCAACCGTGCACATGAACAACTTGGAGGGGTCGTTGGTTAGAAGTACAATACCAATTTCTATACGTCAGTGGAGAGATGTGCCTGAAGACCTCAAGAACAGCCTATGGGAAGAGATAAAGGTAATACATATAAATTTTATTTGTAAATTATTTATGAATTGATATTGCTCATTCAATATGTATATGAAACCTGGAAGTGTTTGTTAATTTATAATTTGCAGAAATCTTCCAATAAAGATGAGAGTTTGAATAAGCAAACTCTCATAGATTGTGCTGTGAAATGGAGGAGATTCAAGAGTGATACGTAAACTATGTCAGATCGTATTTGGGCACGCCTAAAGTTTCGAAGCACCGACCACAAGCATATGATTTTATAACCCATGACGTTTGGGATGATTTTGTAAGTCTGAGGGTGTCCGACGACTACCAGGTATTTTTGCCTTCTTCCACCATTAATGTTTACTTATCTTTATAAATCTGAATGCACTTCAATATTTACTGGCATATTTAACTTGTTGCATGTGTGTCAATTTTTTGTAGAAATAAGTAAAAAATTTTCCGAACGAAGACAATTAAACAAGTATCCACATCGAATGGGTGCATTAGGATATGCAAGATTGGAAGTACTCATGGTATGAAATATAATAATGTTAGTTTTGAAGTTCATGTATTATTTAATTCCATCACAAGTGAAATTCATATTTATTTTCAATATTCGTAGCGAAAGGAAAGATGCACCCAAGATTACATAGGCTGAGAGGACCTATGGACTCGAGCACGAATGGGAAAGGATGGAAAATTCATAAATGAAGATGTTGAACGTGTAGTGGAAACGATTGTAAGTTATTTTATTCATGATACAACTGTTTGAAATTAATTACCTATGCTTAACGCTACACATTACTATTGTTGACATGCAGTGAAATTATATTATTTTCTTGTAGGATGGCTTAAGGAACCAAGCCAACAAAGGGGAAATTGAGTCCTCCCCTCCGAATGATATCCTTACGCAAGCATTGGGGACCGAGGAGACTAAAGGTCAACTTAGGGGTTGAGGCAAACATTATACCGTTAAAAAAATTTTCGAAATCCATAGGCCACGTCCCAAAAAAGTGGCTAAGTCTGACGAAATTAAGCACCTATGGTTGATGATCCATGGTCTGTGGGAGGCGGTCAAAAGGAATCCCAACGTTGACAAGCTCAATAAATTAGCAGATGCATGTGGTTTTACCCTCGAATCAAATGAGGCACACGACGAGGATGTGATACATGACGACGACATTGGCAATCGCCCGATGCCATCACATCATGGCCTTGATGCTCCTCCTGTCCATCCACCACAAAAGACAATTTTAGAAGTTTTTTGACAACTCAAAAATAAGTCAACTTTAAATTTATCAAAATCATATATAATTTTTCTACTTTTATTTTCACTGCTTAAAAATTATTGAACTTGTGTATTTTATTGTCACATCCATGTGAAGTGTACAATTAGATATGTACTAATTAATTTGTAATATTGTTTGTTACACAGGGTGTTGAATGCCAGCTTGCCCAAGGAAGTGTCCATAATATTGTAGCACATGGCACTTGATGTGATTCCGCCCGAGCCCACTCCACCAATAACCCGCTGGGGTGCTGACTCGACGTGGATGAAGACTAGGCCAATCGCAAGAGCTCAAATTAAGAGATTTAAGGGCAACCTGGGAGTATTTGTACAGAGGGTAATCAATCTTAATAGAGCTTGTCCATACTTGAAGATACAAAGCCTATTTGAAGCATCCAAGTGGTGGAAGCCGATACGGACCCGGGTGAAGGTTTTGGTACATTTTTGGAGTCCAGGAAGCATGAAATGGTTCCAATGCTTTATGGGTTCAATACATATGCCTAAGAGGTCATGGAATGAAGTTAAAGCAGCCTCAAATGCAATCCAAAAGGGCTTGTATGGACAGCATCAACAATTTGGCCGAATTTGCTGTATTGCTTGCTGGCTTTACTATATTTTACTGTATTAGCCTTTTCTTATTTTTCCAAGCATGGGCAACGTGTGGGACTTCATATTCAGCTTACTTGGCATCCTAAAAAGAATCTAGAAGCTTATTTGAAGCTCAAGAGGTCAAAGATTGATCAAAGTCAACTTGATCAAAAGGCTAGCATTTTTAGTTTCCTAATTTGTTTTCACTTTTTGTTTTAGGAAACTACCATTACTTTTTGTCTTTTATTTATTTATTTTCTGGAAAAATAACTTTAGGAAGGTTTTTATTTTATTCTTTCCATTGTAAATTAATTAATTCCTAATTTAATATAAAGGAATTAATTAATCAAACTTAGATTAGGAAAGGAAGTATAGTTTCGGCCAACTAGGTTTCTTTATGTGTGGTGGCCGGTTTTCTTTATGTTCTAGGGTTTTATTTCGTGGATTTGTAGCCTATTTAAAGGCTTATTTTTCAATAAGAATACAACTTCGATTTGATTGAGAAAATACTTGTGAGATTAATTATCTCTTTGTTCTTTGAGAACACCTAAAACACCATTAGAGAATTGGTTGTTTTAGCTTGACTTATCAATAGGTTTTCCATCCCCTATTGTGGCGTCTACATTATACCAAGGTTTCTAACCATAGGTTGGTTAGGGGTTGAGGTCCATTCCATTAGAACTTGAACTTAATTAAAGATTCGGGCTAATATAATACGGGTTTAGGAGCAGGTCGTCCTAGGTTCGTATCATTTGGTAGTAGAGCTAAGTTTTGTTCAGGTTTGATCTATCTTTATTTGCTTTATATGTTTTTGTGTTATTCTGCAATTTTAGCATTAGGTTAAGGTTGCATCCATCCCATACACGTTCTGCATCTTTAAAAAAAAAATAAAAAATTCAGTCCTAGTTGAATTAGGTTTCCTAGTTTTATCGTATTTTTGTTTCCTAATTTGTTGATTGTCTTTTATCATTGTTCTTGATAATTTTGGCTTTTTTTGATTTTCCTTTGCTGTTTTAGTCTTAAATACTTGCATTCATATATTCAAAAAAAAAAAAAGAAGTTTGCGGCAACATTAAAAAAAAAAAAAAAAAAAAAAACTGCACATTTTGTTTATTTGGAGGTCACGGGTTTGGTGTTTGTTTTGGAGTTGGAATTGCAATTTTGGTAATTATTCTTGCTACTGCAGTTGTTTATGTTCTGTGAGTGAAAAAAAAAAAAAAGAGGTAAAGCCGAATATAAAAATAAAAAATAAAAAAAAAGAAAAAAAAAAGAAGAAAAAATATTTCGGTTTGTTGGAGTTTGATTTGTTTGCTGGAAATTTGTTGGAGCTGCTGGTTTTTTTTATTATTTATTCAATATTTGAGTTTCTGGAGAATTATTTTTGCTGCTGGATATTTGGATTTTGGGTGCTTAAATTATTTGGATTAAAATTAGATAAAGGAATTGATACAAAAACTTGAATTACAAAGAACAACAACCAACAACTTTTCTATATTTTTGTTCTCTTTGATTCTTGTTCGTATTTGAATTTCTTTTTCTAGAATTTTATTCTTGAACTCATAATCTATTACCATCTGGTCCAGTTCTTCAAAATTCCAAAATGTTCTCATTAATTTGCTTTATTTTGTCTAGAAAAACCGAAAATAGGTATTTTCATTCCATTCGGTATTTGTTTATTTTTGCTCACTGTTTTGTTGATAAGTTTAATTGAAACATACTAGTGATATAATTGCTGTTTTGTGGGTGTTTTAATTAGAACTTTGAGATAATTCATTGAGTGGAAAAAGGCAAGAGTGTGTGAGCTTAAAAGAGGGTAAAAGCCGAAACTAGTGTGCAAGCACGAGTGTCGAGACCTTGTTTGAGTGAAACACGTGAGGGAGTGAATATTGTAAGGATTTATTTTATTTTTGCAGTATTTTACTAACATGGCAGATTCTAGAATAAGAAGAGGAGATCCACCCTTGAGGATTAATGAGGAAGAGTCCATAGCATTCCATGGCGATGCCCGAGCTACCGGGAGTGGAGACCAAGTGGACATGAGAGCTGTTTTGGAATCAATACAACGGGTTAGTGCTCAAGTTGAGTATGTGAATCAAAGAATGGGAAGACTAGAAGCCTCACAAGGAATGCCAAATACAAGAAATAGGCAAGAAATCCATGGAGGGCGAGGCCGAGGACGAGGAGGTCGTGAGAGACCGAGAGAGGAATTTGATGAGGAGCCATTCGATGGAGACTTTGAGGAAGGTATGGATGAAACTTTTGCTATCCAAGATAGAGCTGGCCGTGGAAGATATAGGAGGGAAGATACAGATGATGATTTGGGAAATATCAAGGTTAACATCCCATTTTTATGGGTAAAAGTGATCCCGAAGCTTATTTGGAGTGGGAAGAAAAAATGGAGATGATTTTTGACTGCCACAACTATTCGGAAAGTAAGAAGGTGAAGTTGGCAGCAATGGAGTTTGGACATTATGCTCACCAATGGTGGACCAATGAGCAAAATACTCGAAGGAGAGTTGGTGATGATTTAATCTCGACATGGCGTCAAATGAAAGGAGCAATGAGGAAACGGTTTGTGCCATCCCATTACCATAGGTTGCTACATCAAAGGCTTCAATCTTTGTCTCAAGGAAGTAGGTCCGTGGAGGATTATTACAAAGAGATGGAGATGCTAATGATGAGGCTGAATATGAATGAAGATAGGGAAGCAACCATGGCAAGGTTTCTTGGTGGTTTGAATCGTGAAATAGCCAATCAACTAGAATTGCAACAATATGTGGAATTGGAGGAGATGTTGCATGTGGCTATTAAATTAGAGCATCAATTCAAGAGGAGGGCTGTAAGATCATGGTTTGGAGGTGTTTCCAACAATGGAAGGTCCAATTCTAGTGGCTGGAGGAACAATCCTATCTATGAAAGCAAGCCAAAGCCAAAGGTCAAAGAAGAAAGTTCAAATTGGCCAAGGAAGGAGACTATAACCGAATCTGTCCAAGCACCAAAGAATAAGGGAAACTTAGATCCTAAACCTTCTAGAACTCATGATGTTGTATGTTTTAAGTGCCAGGGAGGAGGACACATTGCTAGCCAATGCCCGAATAGAAGAATCATGGTGTTAAAGGGCAATGACGAGCTAGAATCGGAAAGTGAAGAAAGTGAGGATGAAGCCAAGCAAGAGGAGGAGGACTTGGAGGATGAACCCGAAACCTTGCAAGCATCCAACGCAGAATTAAACTTGCTTTCTAGGAGAGTACTTGCTGCATACAAAGATGAGGATGAAATTCAAAGAGAGAACATCTTCCACACCCGATGTGAAATTCAAGGTAAGATTTGTAGTATGATTATTAATAGTGGAAGTTGTACAAATGTAATTAGTAACATTGTAGTTGATAAATTAGGCTTAATAACTATTAAACATCCAGAACCTTATAGATTACAATGGCTTAATGATAGTGGTGAAATAAAAGTGAATAAACAAGCCAAAGTAAAATTTAATATAGGTAGATATGAGGATGTAGTTTTATATGATATTGTACCCATGATTGCTGGACATATACTATTAGGTAGACCATGGCAATTTGATAAAGATGCTACTCATTTTGGTTGAGAAAATAGTATTGTTTTCAGGTTTAAAGGGAAAAAGGTCAAGCTGGAACCATTATCTCCTAAAGAGGTTTACAAAGACCAATTACAAATGCAACAAAGGAGAGAAGCCGAAAAGCTCAAGGAAAAATCAAGTATGGCACCAACGGCTTCACCATCCTTTCAAGAAGGTAAGAATGAGGTTGCTGATCAACGTAAGGTTTCTAAGACTCATATTGAGTGGAAAGATCAAGGAAAAACCGAAAGAGAGGGGAAAGAAAGTGGCAAACCCGAGAGCTTGGAGAAGGAAAGGAAATCCGAAGGTTTGCGCCAATCCAAGGGGGAAAAAGAAAAAGAAAGAAAAGAAAGGTCAAGTAGCAACTTTTATTTGAGTTTAGGGGATATTAGTAAGGTTATTGAGAGCAAGAAACCTTTGCTGGTCATGATTTATAAAGGAAATTATTTTAATGATCAAACTAACATTGAAGAACTTGAATTGCCAAGTTCAATGATTTCTTTTTTGAAGGAATTTGGAGATGTCTTCCCAAATGAAATTCCAAGTGGACTACCATCCAATCAAGAGGGAAAAGGTGAGCTTGCTGTCCAAGGTAAGTCTTATAATACTCAGGTTGTGTGGAAAAATTTTAATAAAACCAAGAGTGAGAAATTTGGTGCAAAAGCCGAGAGTGAGGAAGGTGAGATGGCTGTGAGTGAGAAAGGAAAAGGAAGACAAGAAAGGAAAAATATAAATTTTTATCTTAGCTTTGGTGATGTTAATAAAGTAATTATGAATAAGAAATCATTGCTGACCATGAATTTCAAGGATACTTATTTAAAGATGTCTTTATTGAATAGAATTTTATCTACATTATTGAGAGCTTTACTTAGTGGCAATTTGAAAATATGGGAAATATTGTTTGCTAACTTTAAAAAGTGTAATTTTTACCATAATGAGCATGTATTTCTAGATTTTGCTGTAATAGTGTTTGACCCAGGAGAATTGGTTTTGTTGCACTTACGAAAGGAAATGTTTCCTAATCAAAGAAAGTCAAAACTCATGCCGCCTATGGATGGACCTTTTCAAGTTTTGGAGCCGAATAACAAGAATGCCTACAAGCTTGATTTACCGGGTGAGTATAACATAAGTGCTGCATTAAATGATGCTGATTTAACTCCTTTTTCTGCAGGTGATGATCTTGATTTGAGGACAAATCCTTTTCAAGAGGAGGGGAATGATGTGATTCCGCCCGAGCCCGCTCCACCGATAACCTGCTGGGGTGCTGACTCGACACGGATGAAGACTAGGCCAATCGCAAAAGCTCAAATTAAGAGATTTAAGGGCAACCTGGGAGTATTTATACAGAGGGTAATCAATCTCAACAGAGGATTCTTTCGGTATTGCCTACTTTTTGCTACTGCTTTGTTGATAAGTTTAATTAAAATATACTAGTGACCTAATTGCTGTTTTATGGGTGTTTTAATTAGAACTTTGAGATAATTCATTGAGTGGAAAAAGGCAAGAGTGTGAGAGCTTAAAAGAGAGTAAAAAGCCGAAACAAGTGTGCAAACACGAGTGTCGAGTCCTCATTTGAGTGAAACACGTAAGGGAGTGAAATTGTAAGGTCCTATTTTATTTCTATTGCATTATTATACTAACATGACAGAATCAAGAATGAGGAGAGGGGAGCCACCCTTGAGGATCAATGAGGAGGAGTCCGTAGCATTCCATGGCGATGCCCGAGCTACCGGGAGTGGAGACCAAGTAGACATGAGAGCTGTTTTGGAGTCAATAGAGCGGGTTAGTGCTCAAGTTGAGCATGTGAATCAAAGGATGGGAAGGCTAGAAGTTTCACAAAGAATTCCAAACACAAGAAATAGACAAGAATTCCATGGAGGACAAGGCCAAGGACGAGGAGGTCACGAGAGACCGAGAGATGAATTTAATGAGGAGCCATTCGATGGAGACTTTGAGGAAGGTATGAACAAAACTTTTGCTGTCCAAGATAGAGCTAGCCATGGAAGATATAGGAAGGAAGAAACAGATGACAATCTTAGCAATATCAAGATCAACATCCCACCATTCATGGGAAAAAGTGACCCCGAACCATATTTGGAGTGGGAAGAAAAAATGGAGATGATATTTGACCGCCATAATTATTCGGAGGCCAAGAAGGTGAAATTGGCAGCAATGGAGTTTGGACATTATGCACTCCAATGGTGGACCAATGAGCAAAGCACCCGAAGGAGAGTTGGTGATGACTTGATTACTACATGGCGACAAATGAAGGGAGCCATGCGGAGGCGATTCGTACCATCACACTATCATAGGTTGCTGCATCAAAGACTTCAATCTTTATCTCAAGGACAAGGATCCATGGAGGATTATTACAAGGAGATGGAGATGCTTATGATGAGATTGAACTTGAATGAATATAGGGAAGCAACCATGGCAAGGTTTCTTGGTGGTTTGAATCGTGAAATAGCCAATCAACTAGAATTGCAACAATATGTGGAATTGGAGGAGATGTTACATGTGGCTATTAAATTAGAGCATAAATTCAAGAGGAGGGGTGTAAGATCATGGTTTGGAGGTGTTTCCAATAGTGGAAGGTCCAATTCAAGTGGCTGGAGGAACAATCCCATCTATGAAAGCAAGCCAAAGCCAAAAGTCAAAGAAGAAAGTTCAAATTGGCCAGGGAAGGAGACTAGAACTGAATCTGTCCAAACACCAAAGAATGAGGTAAAATTAGATCCTAAACCTTCTAGAACTCATGATGTTGTGTGTTTTAAGTGCCAGGGAGGAGGACACATTGCTAGCCAATGCCCGAATAGAAGAATCATGATGTTAAAGGGCAATGACGAGCTAGAATCGAAAAGTGAAGAAAGTGAGGATGAAGCCAAGCAAGAGGAGGAGGACTTGGAGGATGAACCCGAAACCTTGCAAGCATCCAATGCTGAATTAAACTTGCTTTCTAGGAGAGTACTTGCTGCATACAAATATGAGGATGAAATTCAAAGAGAGAACATCTTCCACACCCGATGTGAAATTCAAGGTAAGATTTGTAGTATGATTATTGATAGTGAAAGTTGTACAAATGTAATTAGTAACATTGTAATTGATAAATTAGGCTTAATAACTATAAAACATCCAGAACCTTATAGATTACAATGGCTTAATGATAGTGGTGAAATAAAAGTGAATAAACAAGCCAAAGTAAAATTTAATATAGGTAGATATGAGGATGTAGTTTTATGTGATATTGTACCCATGATTGCTGGACATATACTATTAGGTAGGCCATGGCAGTTTGATAAAGATGCTACTTATTTTGGTCGAGAAAATAGTATTGTTTTCAGGTTTAAAGGGAAGAAAATCAAGCTGGAGCCATTATCTCCTAAAGAGGTTTACAAAGACCAATTAAAAATGCAACAAAGGAGAGAAGCCGAAAAGCTCAAGGAAAAAGCAAGTATGGCACCAACGACTTCACCATCCTTTCAAGAAGGTGAGATTGAGGTTGCTGATCAAGGTAAGCTTTCTAAAACCCAAATTGAGTCGAAGAACCAAGAAAAAGCTGAGAGAGGGGTGAGAAAAGAGAGCAAACCCGAGAGCACAAAAAATCTGGAAATTTCCGCCAATGAGAGCCAAACCGAGGAAAGAAAAAGAAAAGAAAGAAAAGAGAGGAAAAACCAGAATTTTTATTTGAGTTTTAGGAATATTAATAAGGTTATTGAGTGTAAGAAACCTTTGCTGGTCATGATTTATAAAGAAAATTATTTTAATGATCAAACTAACTTTGAAGAACTTGAATTGCCAAGTTCAATGATTTCTTTTTTGAAGGAATTTGGAGACGTCTTCCCAAATGAAATTCCAAGTGGACTACCCTCCAATCAAGAGGGAAAATGTGAGCTTGCTGTCCAAGGTAAGTCTTCTAATACTCAGGTTGTGTGGAAAAATTTTAACAAAACCAAGAGTGAGAAATTTGGTGCAAAAGCCGAGAGTGAGGAAGGTGAGATGGCTGTGAGTGAGAAAGGAAAAGGAAGACAAGAAAGGAAAAATATAAATTTTTATCTTAGCTTTGGTGATGTTAATAAAGTAATTATGAATAAGAAACCATTGCTGACCATGAATTTTAAAGATACTTATTTAAAGATGTCTTTATTTCATAGAACTTTATCTGCATTGTTGAGAGCTTTACTTAGTGGTAATTTGAAAATTTGGGAAATATTGTTTGCTAACTTTAAAAAGTGTAATTTTTACCATAATGAGCATGTATTTCTAGATTTTGTTGTAATAGTGTTTGACCCAAGAGAATTGGTTTGGTTGCACTTATGAAAGGAAAGGTTTCCTAAACAAAGAAAGTCAAAGCTCATGCCGCCTATGGATGGACTTTTTCAAGTTTTGGAGCCGAATAACAACAATGCCTACAAGCTTGATTTACCGGGTGAGTATAACATGAGTGCTGCATTTAATGTTGCTGATTTAACTCTTTTTGCTGCAGTTGATGATCTTGATTTGAGGACAAATCCTTTTCAAGAGGAGGGGAATGATGTGATTCCGCCCGAGCCCGCTCAACCGATAACCCGCTGGGGTGCTGACTCAATACGGATGAAGGTGGGACCGATCACTAGAGCCCTAGCCAAGAATTTCAATGAAAATCTTACTGTATTTATACAAGGAATAAGTCATAGTCAAGAGGGGTTGGCCATATCTAGGGAACCAAGGCCTGTTTTACTCATACAAGCAATAGAAGCCAAAACGGGCCCGGGTGGCGATTTTGGTACATTTTGGAGTCCGGGAAGCATGAAATGGTTCCAATGCTTTATGGGTTCAATACATATGCTAAGAGGTCATGGAATCAAGTTAAAGCAGCCTCAAATGAAATCAAAAAGGGCTTGTACGGACAGCATCAACAATTTGGCCGAATTTGCTGTATTGCTTGCTGGCTTTACTGTATTTTACTGTATTAGCCTTTTATTATTTTTCCAAGCATGGGCAACGTGTGGGAATTCATATTCAGTTTATTTGGCATCCTAAAAAGCATCTGGAATCTGATTTGAAGCTCAAAGAGGTCAAAGATTGATCAAAGTCAACTTGATCAAAAGGCTAGCATTTTTAGTTTCCTAATTTGTTTTTACTTTTTGTTTTAGGAAACTACCATTACTTTTTGGCTTTTATTTATTTATTTTCTAGACAAATAACTTTAGGAAGGTTTTTATTTTATTCTTTCCATTGTAAATTAATTAATTCCTAATTTAATATAAAGGAATTAATTAATCAAACTTAGATTAGGAAAGGAAGTATAGTTTCGGCCAACTAGGTTTCTTTATGTGTGTGGCCGGTTTTTCCTTTGCTTTTAGGGTTTTATTTCGTGGCTTTGTAGCCTATTTAAAGGCTTATTTTTCAATAAGAATACAACTTTGATTTGATTAAAAAAATACTTGTGAGATTAATTATCTCTTTGTTCTTTGAGAACACCTAAAACACCATTAGAGAATTGGTTGTTTTAGCTTGACTTATCAATAGGTTTTCCATCCCCTATTGTGGCGTCTACATTATACCAAGGTTTCTAACCACAGGTTGGTTAGGGGTTGAGGTCCATTCCATTAGAACTTGAACTTAATTAAGATCCGGGCTAATATAATACGGGTTTAGGAGCAGGTCGTCCTAGGTTCGTATCACCCATTCTCCTCCAATCACTGTTGTTGTTGACCCACATAATCAATATACTCCAGTTCTCCCACACCGGAGCCCATTTGACCTTCTTAACAATCCATATTTAGATCACCCCTTAGACGCCCAAGTCAATCAACTCCAACGTGACAAAAGATGTCTCGAACACCAAATCCAAACCTTACTCCATAACAATGCCATTCACCAAATCCACATCAATCACCTCCAAAAAGACTTAGATTATTGGACCAAAAAACAAAAGCAATCTTTAAATAAAACCCAAGGATACCACATTTACCACCTCATTGCTTGCACCACCTTGTTGCCTTCATGAAACCTAACCTCTCCACCAAATCTCACGCTGGGAGGCTCATCGATGCACCAAAATCAACATCCAACTTCAACAGCCATGTCTTGATCTAACTGCTGGATTCAGATCACTTCCAGGTCGAGGGGATACTCTTTTCCACAATTTTCAAACTTCTTGAACATGATTCTAACCTCCTTTTAGCTCGAACCAAGCATGTATGCCTGATAGAGTGAAACCCACTTTGGCGGTGACTTTTAAGCAAGGAATCCATTCACCACCAACCATCTATGGGCTAGGTAAATTCACAAATGAAATACCCATTCCTTTAGCTTCAATTTGGTGTAAAATTTTTAAATTTTGGTTGAGTATTGAGTATAAACCAAAATGGGGAAACTTTAGGATAATACCTGGTAAAATTTGGCCTAGAATGCAAAATTAGTTTGTATTTTGTGATGCATATAAGCTTCTAATGGTCATGGAAAATTAGTTGAAGGTCTAATTTCATGAGAATACCAAATGCAAGAAAAACTCCAATTTTAGACACCAGATAAAATGGGTTTATACAAATTCTTCGAGGGACTGTGTGCATATTTATATATATATATATATAAAGAAAATGTATATAAATATTTACGTAGGTTATGGTTAGTCATGATGTTATCAGAGTTAGCGTAATACCTCAATTGTTCAATCTAAAGTATTGTTTCCATATATGCATCTTAAATGTAATTTAGTTTATTACAAGTTGTCTCACAATTTATCGGTTACTAACTATACAATTTATATGTATGTATTTTGGTAAACTATAAATTTTAGGATATGGGATCCAAGTTATCTTTATCTCTCATTATTATTATTATTGTTATATTTCTATTTACATATATGTGATTGGTATATTCATGAAATGCTATAAAAAATGTGATATTGTTGTAAGTGAAAACTTAGGAAAAGATGAGGCCATCTTGGGGTTTAGGTAGTAAGTTCTAGAAGGGATCCTGACACATGTAAAGGTATTTTTGGTTTATTATTTATTACTTATTTTTGTATTCCTATGCTATTGTTATCGAAGTCCTACAAATTTGTGAAAATTTGTAGCAAGATAGAGAGGAAACATTTGGGAGAGTCTAATTTACAAGGGAGATGCTGCTGGATTTTCTGTAAAATTTTTGGTGGGGTTTCTTTTAGTCAATGCCATCCTAGAGTTCCGATAGATAACCATGTGAGGGTCTTGGCAGTTTGGTTGGAAGTAATGTTTTATGATTATTATTAGATTTATGTGATTTTAAGATGCACCATATAATACTAGTGTTATATATTATTGTTATCATTAATTAGCCTGCAGATACTAATTAACCATCCTATTGGAGCTAAGGTGAGAGATAGTAGATAGGTATTTTACAAGGTAAGCATGAGGTGAGCATTAGTCACCCTTTCCTTAGCCGTAGGATGGTAGGTTGTTAGTATAGGCTCCTCTGGGATGCAATGGCTTCTGCTGCAGCTGAACTCGCTTGGATATCATACTTGCTACAAGAGATAGGAATCTCTTATGCTAAACCGATCAAACTATACTGTGACAACACTAGTGCTCTTTATCTCACCATTAATCCAGTCTTTCACAATAGAACAAAACTCATCCAGCTAGACTATCATTTTATTCAGGAGAAAGTTACATCTGGAGATACAAACACACAGTACTTACCATATACTCAACAAGTTGCAGATCCGTTCACAAAACCCCTCAGTTGTTTTCAATTTGTTCATTTCCAAAGCAAATTGGGAGTTTACAACCTTCCACTTGCCAGTTTGAGGGCGATGATAAGCTAGATGTGCATGTCCTAAAGCCATGTCAACGTATAGCCATGTCATCATCTAACAAATACTAGCAAGAGTTTGTTTTAGATAGTGTGATTCATCAAAACATTTTTTATCAAAATATTTTTCAAAAGGAAAAAATAGATAAATAAATTGTTCTTAATTATTATTATTTTTCTAAGGAGAAAAATATATGAACATATCATCGATTAATTGAGATTTAGATAAAAACAATTGAAGAATAATTTTTAGGTTGAATGACTATTAAGTAAATATTTATGCCACATAGAATAGAAGCTTTTCCAACCTTTATATCACATATAGATAATAATTCACATACCTAGTGGAGATGGTTACCTAGCTGATGCAGTCATAATTGACATGTATGTATGTATGGTGTGGAATAATGCCATTACAGGTTATTATATTGCAACTTTATGTTAATTTTCTCATAAATATGCTATTTTTTACAAAAAAAATATTTATCAAATTATATTTTTCTTTTATCTTCAAATATTTCCAGAACTAATTCTTTTTTTTTTGTTTTTTTTTTTTTGCAGGAACTAATTCTTGTTATGTATGTCACGTATGCATGCAATATAGCCAATGATTGTCAAATGAATTCATTACAAATTTAGGATTTATTTGATTTGGATCTTTGAAGTTTGTAATCATTACAATTTAAAACGTGTATCAAACATATTGCAAAAATTGAAAAAAAAAAAACCATGAATTTTTTAAAAACTAAATATCTTCAATTTTTTTCCTCTTTTACGACAACGTAAAAAAATGTGTATAAAAGATATTTTTTATTTTTTAATATATTAACTATTATTATCTAATGGTTATATTTTTATCATTTTATATTAAAATTAAATAATTTTAATGTATATTTAGTACCTGTATATTTTAATTTATAATAAATATTATACGTATATATAAATTTTATAAACCCCCCACTTACATATTCTTCTACTAAATTTTTCTCCATATTTTTAAATAAATTAAATGATTTATACACGTATGTACTATTTATGTTTTTTTGCCATTCTGTATTTTTCCAACTATGAGAGAAAGTTGAAGCTTTTAGAAAAGGTAAACAAAATATAAGAGAATAAGAAATGAAAATATTTTCATTGTTACTTAAAGAGTCCTTGATCAATGCTCATACAAACACCAACGGGCTCTATTTGTAGAGTTTACAAAAGATAAAATATAATAGTAGGACTGATTAATGTAGAATATGCAAAAGAAATGTCAAAATTCTCTCTCTCATGATTAGGGATTGATCGCTTGATTCTCACTTGCACATAACCACAGAAGTTATCGCTTGATTTCTTGCCTCAATATGACCAATATATAGATGTATATTGGATATTGGTAGAATACATTTTGGTATTCTAAAGTTTAAGAGTGGTGTAATTTCAACTTTGAACTTTTTATTTGGGTAATTTAAGCTTTGAATTTTCAAAACCATTACAAATTGATTCACTTTATAATGGTGGTGTTAAAATTAATGGTGATGATTTTTCCAGTTATATTTAGGGTTTTTTATTTGAAAAATTGTGTCCTTAATTAAATTAAAATACCCATAATCATAATTAAATATTTTTATCGTAAAATTAGACCAAAATTAAAATTAAAATAAAATAAAATTTTTCGTCTAATGAAAAATAATTTTACTAGAGCAAAAATTAAAAATATTTTTTATGCCCAAACAAAAATAAATAAATAAATAAAATTAGACCAGCGTAAGAAAAATTAGACCAAATTTTAAAAAATAAAAATATATTTTTTTTTAAATTAGACTAAAAAAATAAAGTTTTCTCATTTTCCTCTTTTCCATCTTCTTATTCTAGAATTCTTTATGGTACCCTTAAATAAACACTAAAAAAAGGACAAAAACAAGACACAATTTTAAAAAATAAAGATACTTTTTTTAAAAAAAGATTTTATTTTTATTTTTAAATTAGACCAAAAAAATAATGTATTTTCATTTTCCTTTCTGTCATCTTCTTATTCTAAAATTCTTAATAGTATCAACATGCAATTTACCTTTAAATAAATATGAATTTTAAAAGAAGGATGAAAATTCTAGATAAATACAATTTTATAAATATTTAGGGAATTTTTATCAAGATGGAATTTATCTATCAAGCCTATTAGTTATCTAGAAGCTTATGTTGGTGCCTATACAAAAGGGATCCAAGCTTTATTTTTCACACCTAAAAATTTCCACAAATATCATCGCTTATTTCTCTCAATTTTAGTTCTTCAAGTTCATAGTTTTAGTTTATTTATTTTTTCATTTGATCCATTTATTTCATAGTCAAGTTTCTTTTTAGTGTTTCTATTTTGTCATTAAGATTTTATTTTTATTAAAGCCATTTTATTATTTTGAAGCATTATAACCCTTTTTAGAATTCTCTTTCGTTGTTTGCTTCTGATATAACTGTAACACCTTGTCTCCATAGCCGGATTTGTCACTCTCTACTGATACTGTTCCCAATTAGCCACTGCACTAGGCATGAGGTTTTTTATTCAGAGTTCCCACGAGGTCACCATCCTTGGATTATTCTCACGTAAGCAACCTCAACTTCGGAGCTCTTTCGAACCCTGAAGCCAACAACTTTGAAAAGTCAGTGTTTTGAGAGTGACTATTATTATATTTGAACCATTCTATGTTCCACACTAGATAGCCTACCAATGCCCCACACCCGCCCACACTGATCATCACAATCCACCTCCCTTAGGGCCTAACGTCCTCATTGGTCCACTTCCGATTTGGGTACAAGTTTTGATACCATTAGTACTCGTTGGTACACTTTTGATTTGGGTATAGGCTTTGGTACCATTTGTAGCACCCCGCCTTCATTGACGGACCTATCACTCTCTGCCAATATTGTTGTCAATTTAGCCATCGCATTTGGTATGAAATTTTTTGTTCAGAGCTTCCCAAGAGATCACCCATCCTTCAACTACTCTCTCCTGAGCATGTTTAACTTCAGAGTTTTTTTGAATCTTGAAGCCAACCGCTTTGAAAAGGTCTCAACATTGTGATAGTGATCATACTTACATTTGAACCATCCGCTGTTCCACACCTAGGTGATGTGGGATAAGATATCAGGTAGCCTACCAGTGCCCCATACCCGATCACATTGGTTGTCACACAATTGCCTTATTATTTTATTATTCATTTTATTTTCCTTCAGTTTAGTATTTAATTTGAAGGTGGCATGCCCTATACATCACAGAGATTGCTTAATATTATCAATGTCAAGACCCAACCAAGAAAGCTTTTAGAGCTCCCAAGTGGCCATATCTAGGGAAAGTTCTACTAGAGATTCAATAGAACATGTTGGCAGAATCCCCACTACAATACGAAGATTCCCAAAAATACAACCTTGCTATTTAAAAAATACTTCAATATAAATATACCAACTCCACAACTTCCACAAATACAATTCCACACTTTGGTTTTTATGAAGAATTTTTATAAAATTAATTTTATCCCTTTACACATCAATTTCATATGGAAAATCTTATTTCGGGTTTTGTGAAGATACTTTTATAATGGGGAATTCAAATCAAGCGTTTGTGTGAGTTTTTCCAGGAAAAATAAATTTCAAAGGTTGAATTTTAATTTATTATATATATATATATATGGATTATTGTTATTATTATTATTATTATTAATTGGGATGTTTCCTTCACATCTCTTTACAAGTAATCTTTTTCTATTATTATTATTATTATTATTATTATTACTATTAATGTTATTCACCACTCGCTAGGATGTTTATCATCTCACATTTTTCTTGTTTCAAAACCTGTCTTCCTAGGTTTTGGTTGATAGCTGATTGTTTCTTATCCCTTCCGTAACGCGTCTGGCGTTCCCGTGCCTTACAAAGTATTCTACCCTTTTTTGTCTTCTTCTTTTTTTCCCCCAATTCTATTGTTCAATATTTCTATTCGGATTAATCTAATTCTTTACTTTTTATAAATGCTTAGATGATAGTATGGACCTAGGGTGTGTGTGTGATGTGATATCTAAAGTGTTGTAAATTGTTGAATTGTATTTATGGAAGTTGTGGAGTTGGTATATTTATATTGAAATGTGTTTTAAATAGCAAGGTTGTATTTTTTGGAATGTCCATATCGTAGCAGGGATTCTGCCAGCATATGCCATTGAATCTCTAGTAGAACATTCCCTAGATATGGCCACTAGGGAGTCCTAAAAGGTTTATTGGTTGGGTTTTGACATTGATAACATTAAGCAATCTCTATGATGTACAGGGCATGCCACCTTTAAATTAAATACTAAACTAAAGGAAAATAAAATGAATAATAAAATAATCAGGCAATTGTGTGACGATCAATGTGATCGGGTATGGGGCACTCGTAGGCTACCTAGTATCTAATCCCACATCACCTAGGTGTGGAACAGGGGATGGTTCAAATGTAAGTATGATTACTATCACAATGTTGAGACCTTTTCAAAGCGGTTGGCTTCAAGATTCAAAAAAATTCTGAAGTTAAGTATGCTCAGGCGAGAGTAGTTTAAGGATGGGTGATCTTTTGGGAAGCTCTGAACAAAAAACTTCATACCAAATGCGATGGCTAAACTGCCAACAATATTGGTAGAGAGTGATAGGTCTGTAAGTGAAGACGGGGTGCTACAAATGGTATCAAAGCGTGTACTCAAATGGAATGTTTAACATGAGTACAAATGGTATCAAAACTTGTACCCAAATCGGAAGTATACCAATGAGGACATTAGGCCCTAAGGGTGGTGGATTGTGATGATCAGTGTGGGCGGGTGCGGGGCATTGGTAGGCTATATGGTGTGGAACAGAAGATGACTCAAATATAATAATAGTCACTCTCAAAACATAAACATCAACTTTTCAAAGTTGTTGGCTTCAGGGTTCGAAAGAGTTCCAAAATTAAGCTTGCTTATGCGAGAGTAATCCAAGGAACAGTACGCCTAGTGCGGTGGCTAATTAGGAACAGTATCAGTAGAAAGTGACATATTGGCCTGTGGAAGCAAGGTATTATAATTATATCAGAAGCAAACAACAAAAGAGAATTCTAAAATGGGTTATAATGCTTCAAAAGAATAAAATGACTTTAATAAAAATAAAATCTTAATGACAAAATAGAAACACTAAAAAGAAACTTGCTTATGAAATAAATGGATCAAATGAAAAAATAAATAAAATAAAACTATGAACTTGAAGAACTAAAATTGAGAGAAAGAAGCGATGATATTTTTTGAAATTTTTAGATGTGTCAAAGATAAAGCTTGGACCGCTTTTGTATAGGCACAAACATAAGCTTTTAGATAACTAATAGGCTTGATCAGATAAATTCGACCTTGATAAAAATTCGCTAAATATTAATAAAATTGTATTTATCTAGAATTTTCATCTCTCTTTTAAATTTCATATTTATTTAAAGGTAAATTGCACTTTGATACTATAAAGAATTTTTGAATAAGAAGATGAAAGAGAGGAAAATGAAAAAACAAATTTTTTTTGTCTAAGTTCAAAAAAAAAAAAAAAAAACTTTTTTTTAAAGTCTAATTTTAAAAAAAAATTAATTATTTTTATTTTTTAAAATTTGGACCTTTTTTTTTCCCCATATTCTGGTTTTTTTTATTTTATGTTTATTTAAGGGTACCATAAAGAATTTTAGAATAAGAAGATGGAAAAGAGGAAAATAAGAAAACTTTATTTTTTTAGTCTAATTTTAAAAAAAATTAATTATTTTTATTTTTAAAAATTTTGTTTGATTTTCTTTTCTTGCTTTGGTCTAATTTTCTTTTTCTTTTCTTTTTGTTTGGGCATAAAAAATATTTTTAATTTTTGTTCTAGTAAAAATTTTTTATTAGACCAAAAATTTTAATTTTAATTTTGGTCTAATTTTAGGTTCAAAAATATTTGATTATGATTATGGGTATTTTCATTTAATTAAGGACACAAATTTTCAAATAAAAAACCATAAATATAAATTGAAAAATAACTAATGTATTTTTGTAATGGTTTACATTACCTAAATCAAAAGTTCAGAGTTAAAATTACACTATTTTTAAACTTTAGAATATCGAAATGCATTTTACCCATATCCAATATACATCTATATATTGGTCATATTGAGCAAGAAATCAAGTGATAATTTCTGTGGTTATGTGCAAGTGAGAATCAAGCGATCAATCCCTGCGCATGGGAGAGAGAATTTCGACATTCCTTTTGTATATTCTACATTAATTATTCCTATTACTATATTTTATCTTTTGTAAGCTCTACAAATAGAACCTGTTGGTGTTTGTATGAGCATTGATCAAAGACTTTAAGTAACAATGAAAATATTTCCATTTCTTATTCTCTTATATTTTGTTTACCTTTCTAAAAGCTTCTTCAACTTTCTCTCATGGTTGGAAAAATACGGAATGGCAAAAAAAAACATAAATAGTACATACGTGTATAAATCATTTAATTTATTCAAAAATATGGAGAAAAATTTAGTAGAAGAATATGTGAGTGGGGAGTTTATAAAATTGATATATACGTATAATATTTATTATAATTAATAAATACAGGTACTAAATATACATTAAAATGATTTATTTTTAATATAAAATGATAAAAATGTAACCATTAGATAATAATAGTTAATATATTAAAAAAATAAAAATAGAAAATACTAAAAAGAATAAAAGACTAAAATAAAAAATTTCTTTTATACACATTTTCTTATGCTGTCGTAAAAGAGAAAATAAATAACTGAAGATATTTAGTTTTTCAAAAATTCATGTTTTTTTTTTCTTCATTTATGCAATATGTTTAATACACATTTTAAATTTTTTCTTAAAAAAAAATGATTCTTTTTTTTTTTTTGGGTACATTTGTAATTGATACAAAAAATGGAATTTTTTTTTAAATGCTTATTATTTGCAAATATACTTACTAGGCTCTTAAACTTTTATTCTAAGAAAAAATAAATCTACTATCTCCTAAGGTTTGACACTTAAATATAATTTAATCCTTTTAATTTCAGAAATATCATTAGCCTTCTGTCAAGTTTTGAAAAGCTTTATCTTTTTTCCCTTGTTATGTCATTCATATCCTTGATTTGGATTAGTATTACCCGCATCTTTTACAAGAATGCAATTGTAATTTTAAAAATCTAATAACTTAAATTGTAGTGTTAGAAACTCCAAAGATCCAAATGAAATAAATCCTAAATTTGTGATGAATTTCGCAATCATTGGTCATATTGCATGCAAACGTGACATACACAACAAGAATTAGTTCTCGCAAAAAAGGAAAAAAAAAAAGAAAAAAAAGAATTAGTTCTAAAAATATTTGAAGATAAAAGGATAATATAATTTGATAAATATTTTATTTGTAAAGCGTAGCATATATATGAGAAAATTAACATAAAGTTGTAATATAATAACCTGTAATGAATTATTCCATACCATACATTCATACATACATACATGTCAATTATAACTGCATAAGCTAGGTAGCCAACTCCAATAGGTATGTGAATTATTATCTATATGTGATACAAAAGTTGAAAAATCTTCTAATCTATGTGGCATAAATATTTACTTGATAGTCATTCAACCTAAAAACTATTCTTCAATTGTTTCTATCTAAATCTCATTTAATTGACGATATTTTATATATTTTCTCTTTAGTTAAATAATAATAATTAATAATGGGTAATGTCTTTGATAATGTCCATTTATTTTTGCTACATCAGCTTGATAGAATCCTTAAACAAAATTATTGGAGAGTTTTTTTATTTTTTATTTTTTTTAAATCTCTGTCAATATTTTTAATATGGCAATACAAATATAGCAATTCATAAATTTATTAGACCCAATTTATCTTGCAGATATATACAATCACAAATAATATAAGAAAATTAAAGATTGATTTTGTATCTCCAATTTTAATCAAGTGAAATCGAACCCTCATTACTGATGAAAAAAAATGAAATAAGCTTTATACTATATTGATAAAAACTGTATTTTCAACTTGTTACAAAGGTGACTCTCATAGCATTATTTATACAACATTGTAGGGCATTATAGATACAAGAAGATATAATAAGGATTATTAATGACTGATAACTATAAACAACCTTTCTCAAAGATTTATCACCTGATAATGTTTATCCCTCACCATTTTTAATAACTTGAAGATACCTTTTATCACTTAGAGTTGTCTTATCTAAAACAAACTCTTGCTAGTATGTTATATGATAACATGGATAAACATTGATATGGCTTTAAGACATGCACATCTAGCTTATCATCTTCCTCAAACTGGAGAGTGGAAGCTTGTGAACTCCCAGTTTTCCTTGAAAATGAACAAATTGAAAACGACTGAGGGGTTTTGTGAACAGATATGCAACTTCGTGTGTAGATGGTAATTACCATGTGTTTGTATCTCTAGATGCAACTTTCTCCCAAATAAAATGATAGTCTAGCTGGATGTATTTGGTTCTATTATGAAAGATTGGATTAATGGTAAGATAAAGAGCACTAATGTTGTCACAGTACAAATTGATCGGTTTGGCATAAGAGATTCCTATCTTTTGTAGCAAGTATGATATCCAAGCGAGTTCAGCTGCAGCTGAAGCCATTGCTCTATATTTCGCTTCCTTACTTGAATAGGCAACAGTAGGTCACTTTTTTTTATGACCAATAGATTATGTTTGCACCAAAATAAATGCAAAATCAAGTGGTACTTCGTTGTGTTAAAGGGCGGCCAGCCCAGTTAGCATCAGAACATCGTTGAAGTGAATTTGAGCTTTGCTTTAAGAAACATAAACCACAATCCATTATGCCACAAACATACCTTAGTATACGTTTAATTTCTCGAAGATGCTACTATGTGGGATTCTGAAAATGCTGATAGACTTGATTCATAGCATGCTGAATGTCTAGCCTTGTGAACGTGAGATATTGAAGTGCTCCCACTAGGCTTCTATGTTCTATAGCATTAACAAGAAAATGATCATTGCTACTGACAGCTTGTTTAATAGGGATTTGTGTTGCCATATGTGCAGCTCCTAACAAGTTTGCTCTTTTTAGCAGGTCATGAGCATACTTTGTCTGAAATAAGAATAGTCCACCATGAAAGGGTCGAACCTCAATACCCAAAAAATAATGGAGACAATCGAAATCCTTTAGAGCAAAATCCTTGTTTATCCGGTTGACTAAAGCAACTATTAGAGAAGCATTAGAACTTGTCAAAAGTACATCATATACATATATGAGGAGAAGAGTGATGTCAATATTATTCTTGAAAATAAACAAAGATGAATAAACTCTACTACTCCAAAATTATTAAATGATCAAACCAATCTCTAGGAGCTTGTTTTAAACCATAAAGAGATTTCTTTAGAAGTCACACGTAATCTAGGTATTTGTTATGAATGAAATTTGGAGGTTTCTCCATGAAAACTTTTTCTTTAAAATGTCCATTCAAGAAAGCATTTATGACATCAAGCAGCTTAACTATCCAACCAGATGGAATGACAATGGATGTAATTAACTGAATGGAGCTTGGTTTTACTATCGGGCTGGAAGTCTCATCATAGTCCAGTCCTTCAATCTGTGTATAAACTTTGGCTACCAAGCATGCTTTATAACGATCCAAAGAGACATCTTCTTTGTATTTCACATAGTATACCCACTTAGAACCTACCACATTAATATTTAGTGGTTATGGTACTAACACCCAAGTGCAATTATGGTGGAGTGCTAATAATTCTTCAAGCATGGCATTCTTCCAGTCAAGTATTTGTGAGGTTTTTAAAGATTTTGGGATGGTAACAATATTTGTTTCGGTGAGAAGAGCAGTGTTTATATGATTGTGTAGATGAAGCTTGGTTATACGGTGTGGGTTTTGTTTGAGCTGATGCCATGTAAGCATTAGATAGTGAGGTTGTTTGGATGGTTGAGAAAAAAGGAGATGGTAACGGTGGGAAATCTAATTTTACAAATAACTAAGATGATATGTCTTGAGTGGTATTGGAAGGAATTGTTATGGCTGTAGGAGATTGTGGTTATGTAGTGTGTGGCTATAGAGAGGATTCTATTGTGGAACCAGAAGCTTGCGTTTGTGATGTGTCACGAGGAGATAGGATCAAATTTGATATGGAAGAAGAAGTTTGTACCTAATGCAAAACCGGTTATGATTAAGTGGTTGCATTAGAGAAGGAATCCTTTCATGAAGCTTAGGGTGGTAACACAGATGTTGTCTCTTCACAATAGTTGGTAGGTGATGAGTTTTTGGACAATTCTTTTTCTTGAGTATCATACCATTCATCAGCATTAAAAAAAGTGGCAAGCTGTAGAGGTTCCTGTGAAATAGAAGAAGAACTAGTTTTGAAAGGAAATAAAGTTTCATTAAATACAATATGCCTTGAAACGAATACACGGTTTGTCTTTGGATCCAAGCATCTATAACCCTTTGTGAGATGGACTATATCCAATGAAAATACATGGATAAGTTTTCTTCATAAACTTATTGTTTCCTGGTTTTGTAAGATATGGATAACATCTACAACCTAAAACTTTGAGACCCATATAATGTGGTATCGTTCCATATTATTTTCTATATAGGATGTCCATTTTTAAATATGAAGAGGGTAGTCTGCTTATTAAATATATAATAGTTAAAAAAACATACACCCAATACTTTTGTGGTATCTCTGCATGAAACATCATAGTTAAACTTGTTTCAGCAAAATGACGATGCTTTCTTTCAGCAACGCCATTCTGTTGTGGTGTTCCTGTACAAGAAATTTGATGAAGAATACCACAATGTTCTAAATGAGACATAAACATCTTTGATTGGAATTAACCACCACCATCACTTTGAAAAATTTTAATTTTTTTTATCAAACTGATTTACAACCATTTTATGAAATTTTAGGAAGAAATCCAATTTCCTTTTCAAAGGATATAGCCAAGTGAATCTACTGTAATCATCAATGAAAATAACATAATATTGAAAACCTTGATTAGATAAGATGGGAGTAGATCCCCAAAGATTCCAATGTATCTTATTTATTGGAGCAGAAGAAAAATTATTGGAATCACCAAAAGGAAGTTTACATTGCTTGCCTAATTGACAACTTTCATGCATAGAAGAATTTTTTATCCAACTTGAAACATAAATGTTTTTATTTTTATCTAAAATCTGCAAAAAATGAAAGTTTGGATGACCCAATCTTTGATGCTATATTTTAGATGAAATACCCCCATCCTTTGTTGCTACCAATGCCTAATTGTAGCCATCATCATCATCCAGAGCATATAGTCCACCTTGTTAATGCCCTTTGGCTATTACTTGGTTGTTAAGATCCTTAATCAAAAAACAAGAAGAGGTGAATTCCACACTACAGGCATTATCATCAGTCAATTTAATAACTGAAAGAAGATTCTTTGCCAATCTTGGAAATACCAAAACATTTTTTAAAGAGATTTTTTTTTGTCCAATTTTAAGTAGTATTTCCAGTATGGGAAATTGGCAAAGCTTACCCACATATATAAGATTTGTTCCCTTAGAGTATCCCCAAGGGATTCTTTAAAAATAAAGAGCATCTTTTGTATAATAAAGACCATCTTTATGTTTAAAGAGTTACACTTTAAAATCTCCTCCAACAACACTCTTTATATCACATTCTTTATTTTTATTTTTTCAATAAACATTTATTATTATGTTTTTTTCCCTCATAATTATTTTGTTATTTCCCTCCATTTTTCTTCATAGGTCCAACCAAATCATTAAATATATTAACATAGTAGTCTTGAAATTTGGTAATCATTAAATAATGAAGAGTGTTTTTGGCTCCCTAAATTTGGAAGGCCAAACCCACTCTGTATTTTAAAAAGTTAAAATAAAAAGTAGGTTGGAAGCTGCTTTTACATATTGGCTCTTCAAAATAAAGATATAAAGAGTGCGTTGGGGATGCTCGGATGCTCTTATATGGTTTAGAGTTTGATAAGGTACCTGTATCATTAATCATGTGGGATGTCGCTCCAAAATCTGCAAAGAATGTGGGTTCTTCCTGAATTTTATAGGTAGCATTAGCTTCATTGATTCCATCGGCTTCATTTATTGAGTCATATCTATTCCAATAGTTAGGAGCAGTATGATAAAGTTTGACACATATTTGACATACAACTACTTCATTTTGAGTAATGTTTGAAGATGGTCTAGTTGCTATGTTGAATGAGAGGGAGCCTCCACAGCCTTGTGTTGATTAATTAAAGCCTCCACAACTTTGCATGGAATAGCTTGCAGGATTGAAACCACATCCATGCAAATTGAACTTGCCACTAATTCCTCTTCCTGCCCAATGATCTCTTTGGCCAACAAATGCATGTTCTTGATTCAAATCCTGTTTTTCTTTTGAAAATTTTCTTAGGACTTGTTCATGACTTTTTACAGAGAGAACAAACTCTATAAGCATTGGATATGGAGGTTTTAATAGCATAGCAAACCTGAAATCTTGATATTTATGGCCTAATCTTCTAGATAGATGAAAGCATTTATCCAAGTCATTTACAGGCTTTGCAATTGCAGAGAGATTATCACAAATAGAATTGAAGGTTTTGAGATACTCATCTAAGGTTGCTGATCCTTTCTTCAATCCCATGAGACGATCAGTCAAATAAATTTCCTTCTCCTTCGTAGCTAGCAACAGATGCTCTTCAGTGGCATGCCAAAGACTGAAAGCTGTATGCAGGCCAAAATTGAAGTTTAGTATGTCAGCTATCATTGTTGCAAGCAACCATGTTGTAAAAAGACCATCATTACTAATCCACAATGGATAATTTGGATTATGAACTCCGCTGCTTGTAATGCTTCCGCTAGTTTCTATTTGAAGTTCTTCTAATGGATGTTTGTCATCAGTTATATGATGTACAATTCCTAAACTTTGAATTAAGGGAGGCATCTATGATCTCCACATAAAATAATTCAAAGAATCCAGTTTTCTAGATATTAAACTGGAACATTGGTTAAAGGATTGGCAATCAGTCTTGGTTCAACTTTTGAAGCTACATTCAAGTTCAGCTTCGACGTCTTTCCAAGCTCTGATACCATGATGAAAACAAATGAAATAAGCTTTATCATATTGATAAAAACTGTATTTTTAGCTTGTTACAAAGGTGACTCTCATAGCATTATTTATACAGCATTGTAGGGCATTATAGATACATGTTAGTTACAAAAAGATACAAAAAGGATTACTTATGACTGATGACTAGAACAACCATTCTCATAGCTTTATCACCCGATAATGTTTGTCCCTCACCATTTTTAATAACTTGAAAAAACCTTTTATCTTATCTAAAACAAACTCTTGCTGTTCTTGGTTATATGATGACATGGCTATATCGTAAGACATGCACATCTAGCTTATCGATTACTTCCCATGAATAATAGCCAGGGATGACAAAATTTCAACCCCTTACATTTGTACAAAGTATACCATTCAATTAACATAAAAAGGTTACCATATATATGTATATCATGGCATTTTTCCACACACCATAGATTCATGCATGCATGCATATTAATGATATATATATATATATACATGAGTAATGGCAGGTGGCAACCAGCTAGTTGTTGGCATTTACTTGCATGAGTACTGCCTGAATTACAGGGAAATTGCCATCATAGTTGACACATGTGCCAAGTATACACCATAGCTGCTAGTGCTTTTATCACTATTTGAAGGATTCTTCAGGTCATTTTGTATACTGGTCAAATTGAAGTGGTTTTTTTTTTTTTTTTTCAGGAAATAAAGCAGTGTATACCTGCATATCAATATCACACAAGTATACAAAATGAAACAATTGCATTCCGATGGCCTACATCTTACCTCTATTAAATAAATAATTGTGGACTTGGCATAATCACTCATTTACAGGGCCTATTTATGCCATTAATGGGACTGGCTTATTTTATTATTTATAGTAGGGTCCTTGGTCACACACTCTCTATAAGACTCCAGTTGGCCCATTGGACTGGAGGACCAACTCTCTTTATAAGCCCATTGACTTATCCATATTTTTCCTATTATTATTATATTATTAAATTATTATTATTTTGTGTATATTAAAATTAATGGGTAAGTCTGACTTGCAGAGACTATAGAAGGTCTAGGACAAGCAAACAAATATATACATACGGTATTTTTTGAGATTAATATTTTCAGATATCTGAGAGTGGTTTGAGAGTAGTGTGTCCATAGGCACTACTTTACATTTTTTCTATTTTGCAGGATTAAAGATTTAATTTATCAATGGCTGCATTTGGAGGTTAGTAATTTATGCTTTAATGGAATTTATTATGTATATTTAGATCCGTAAAATCTAACAACCACGCGATTTTTGTCTAAAACATATTCACTCTCCACTTTCTACATTTTTCTATCTCCACTTTCTCACTCCATAATTAATTTAATTATATATATAATATGATGTTAGGGGTATTTTTTTTTTTTAAATGGCATGGTTCAACTTGTCCATTCAAGTATTGATACCAAAATCTTACCAAACAAAAGAATATATTTCATCCTCTATATCATTCTATCCTCAGTTCCATTGCATTCCATTCCACTTCTCTGTCTATTTTATTCTCCCATCCATTCTTACAATCAAACACCACCTAAATTCTTAAGCATCAAGAAAATTTGCACACGTGCAGTTTTTTCATTGTCTATCAAACTATGTACAATATACAGATTGAGAAAATTTGTGCCAGCTAGCTAGTGCAAGGTATATAGTTATAGGTCCTACCAGGAAGCACTAGTAGTTGGGCATTAATTACTATATATTATCTTAGGTATGTATTAATGTAAGGTAAATATCTTTATAGTCCTCCCTAACTTACTATTTTTTCAATATTATATTTTTATTATAAAATATATATATATATATACGGCCACTCATGTCATGTACCGCTTTCGTTTCAATATAACTCCATTTTTTTAATTTCTTAATGTTAGAATTTTTACTCATTCTTAAAGATAATAATAAAAAAAATACAAATTAATGAATAAAAAATAATGCGATCAAACTCATAATTATCTTCTTTTTTTTTTAAGAAAAAATAGTTATATATTCAATGTTAATAAGCTAACTTTAGAAGTTGTCTTTGAGACAATCAAAGTTATTATATATAACCTTTTTTTCCTTTTTGATAAATTGAAGAGAAGAATTTTAGCATAAGTATTTTAAAATTTAGCAATTTTAGAAAAAGTGTATATATGCGTGTTTGCCTTTTATTATTGTTATTTTTTAGGCACTAAGAAACTAGGGAAGAAAAAAAACTATAAAAGTGAAAAAAAAAAAAAGATGCTCAAATGAAAGGATAAAAAATTTTAAAAATCATCATATATTGAAATGAAAACGAAACTTAAAAATGTTATGCTAATATTTTTTATAATGGAAATGTAATATTAAAAAAATAGTAAAATATGTAAGATTATAGTGATATTTACCCATTAATGTATACACTCATAAAACAAACCCTTGCCCACTAGGTAGGTTGGGTAATGAATTAATTCAAACAAAATTTCCACACCCAGTTAATTTCTCTTCATCTATATTCGTGCGTTCAGCAACTATACATCTTTATCTAGAGAACCAAAATGAAAATAGAATTTTTTTTATAATAAATAATATATATATATATATGTATATTGTTTTTTTAGCTAAAGGATTCACTTTTTTTTTTTTTTTTTTTTTGGCTAGTGTGGCTTGGCCCCAACACCCCACCCCCCAACCCACAACCAAGGATCAAACCCTGCATCACAGCATTGGGTTGTGGCTAACTTGGCCACTTGAGCTGCCATTGTGATCCGCTCACTTTTTTTTTATATATAGATGATGGTGATTAAATAATTTAATTACTTTGTATAATTTTTCGAGAGTGGGATGGACAATTTAGCTAGATTATAAATATGACACAAAGATTAATTAAAATATAAAGATTTTTATGGTCGCCTACGGCTACATATATGTAATGTAAGTGTCTACACTCCAGACTCTAGAGAACGGCTGATTATGTCCTTGTCCCATTTTATGCTTATCATTCATTCACGAACAACCTTATACCAATTGGTTTTTGATGATGTCACAGTGCATGGGATCAAATACACGTGGTGTTGAATTAAATCATAGGAAGCTATAGGAGTAGTGAGAACATACATGTCATGAGTAGTCCCAAGTATCACCCCAAAAAAAACAAAATAATAATAATAATAATAATAACGAGTGGTCTCGAAGAAGGAATTTTTGGTATGCATTGTGTACCGATATGTACACAGCCAATGAAGATGTCCCATGTGTGTCACCGATTTTGATGATTTAAAATATGCTCCTTTCATATTTTAACGCCGCTTAATTTTAACATTCTTGTATTTGTTTCATTTTTAATTTTCTTTTGTTCTTGTGTTCCTTTCATTTTTATTTTGTCTTCTTCTTACTTTTGCGTTGCATTCTCCTCGACAAGAAAACCCAGAAATCCCACTTGTTTATCTATTTTGTAATCTAATGTTTCCAATCTTACAAATAATCAATTTTGTTTTTTCTATTTTGCAATCCATGGTTTTCCAATCATATAAATAATTGGTCTCTGCTCGCTGAGGCATTGATGAATGGTTTCAAGCTCAATTGTAGCATTTCTCAACTCAATAAATGTGTAAACTGCATGGATTTGGGTCAAAATGTGTGTTTGAGTTCGGTTCCAATAAAACCGGTTGCATTTGTGGCAATCAGCTTTGTTCCCTTACAGGTATTTGAGCTTTTTTCATTAGGACATTGTAGAATCCAAAGTGGATTTTTTTTTTTTTTGGGAATCTTTTATTGGTATTGGTAAGAATTATTTGATATTTTGTGTGGACTAGATATAATAATATGACTCATTTATAGGGCTTGTTTATTGAACTTTTCAGTAGAGCCTTTATCCACACACTCTCTATAATACTTCAGTTGGCTCATTAAACTGAAGGACTTATTCTCTAGAACCCCAATTGACTTATTCCCTGTTTTATTATTATTATTATTATTATTATTTATTGATTATTTTGTATATATATATATATATATAAATTGGGGATGAGTCACTAGTGTTATAAGAAGACACATACAATTGATATTAGGGTTTTGAGATGTCTACGATGCCTATTTAGTAAAAACCTGAGAGGAAAGGTTAGAAAGCAGTGTGTCCATTAGGCACTGTTTTTGTTGCTCTTGTGTTCTGTGTTAAAGGTAGATCTGATAAATCAATGGCTGCATTTATAAGGTTGGTAGGCTATCAAGTGTGGAACAGATGATGGTTCAAATATAATAATAGCCCTCTCAAAACACCGACTTTTCAAAGTTATTGGCTTAAGGTTTGAAAGAGCTCCAAAGTTAAGCTTGCTTAAGCAAGAGTAATCCAAGGATAATGACCTCCTGGAAACTCTGAACAAAAAATCTTATGTCTAGTGCGGTGGCTAATTGGGAATTGTATCAGTAGAGAGTGACAGATCCGCCTATGAAGGCAAGGTGTTACAATTATATCATAAGCAAACAACAAAAGAAAATTCTAAAATGGGTTATAATGTTTCAAAAGAATAAAATGACTTTAATAAAAATAAAATCTTAATGAAAAAATAGAAACACTAAAAAGAAACTTGACTATGAAATAAATGGAGCAAATGAAAAAATAAATAAACTAAAACTATGAACTTGAAGAACTAAAATTGAGAGAAATAAGCGATGATATTTGTGGAAATTTTTAGATGTGTCAAAAATAAAGCTTGGACCCCTTTTGTATAGGCACCAACATAAGCTTCTAGATAACTAATAGGCTTGACAGATAAATTCCATATTGATAAAAACTAAATTCCATCTTGATAAAAACTCCCCAAATATTAATAAAATTATGTTTATCTAGAATTTTCATCCCTCTTTTAAATTTCATATTTACTTAAAGGTAAATTGCACGTTGATACTATAAAGAATTTTAGAATAAGAAGATGAAAGAAAGGAAAATGAAAAAACATTATTTTTTTGATCTAATTTAAAAAAAAAAAAAAAAAACTTGTTTTAAAAAAATTATTTTTATTTTTTAAAATTTGGTCTCTTTTTTTTTTTTTTCATATTCTGGTCTTTTTTTCTTTTTCTTTTTTTTTTGACGTTTATTTAAGGGTACCATAAAGAATTCTAGAATAAGAAGATGGAAAAGAAGAAAATGAGAAAACTTTATTTTTTTTTAGTCTAATTTAAAAATATATTTTTTTTTTATTTTTAAAAATTTGATCTAATTTTTTTTCTTACTCTGGTCTAATTTTCTTTTTTCTTTTATTTTTGTTTGGGCATAAAAAATATTTTTAATTTTTGCTCTAGTAAAATTTTTTTTTAGACCAAAACTTTTAATTTTATTTTGGTATAATTTTAGGATAAAAAATATTTAATTATGATTATGGGTATTTTAATTTAATTAAGGACACAATTTTTCGAATAAAAAACCATAAATATAAATGGAAAAATTACAAATGTATTTTTTTCAAAATTTTAAATTATTATTTTTATTTCTGAAAAATAACTATGACATAGCATGATGTCAAACTAATATCATCACCATTAATTTTAACACCACCATTATAAATTGAATCAATTTGTAATGGTTTTGAAAATTCAAAGTTTAAATTACCCAAATCAAAAGTTCAAAGTTGAAATTACACTACTCTTAAACTTTAGAATACCAAAATGCATTCTACCGATATCCAATATACATCTATATATTGGTCATATCAAGGCAAGAAATCAAGCGATAACTTTTGTCGTTATGTGCAAGTGAGAATCAAGCAACCAATCCTTACTCATGGGAGAGAGAATTTTGACATTCCTTTTGTATATTCTACATTAGTTAGTCCTACTACTATATTTTATCTTTTGTAAGCTCTACAAATAGAGCCCGTTGGTGTTTGTATGAGCATTGATCAAAGACTCTTTAAGTAACACTGAAAATATTTTCATTTCTTATTCTTTTATATTTTGTTTACCTTTTCGAAAAGCTTCTTCAACTTTCTCTCATAGTTGGAAAAATACGGAATGGCAAAAAAACATAAATAGTATGCATGTGTATAAATCATCTAATTTATATAAAAATATGGAGAAAAAATTAGCAAAAGAATATGTAAGTGGGAAGTTTATAAAATTTATATAATACATATAATATTTATTATAAATTAAAAAACACAGGTACAAAATATACATTAAAATTATTTATTTTTAATATAAAATGATAAAAATGTAACCATTAGATAATAATAGTTACTATATTAAAAAAATAAAAATAGCAAATACGAAATGGAATAAAAGATTAAAATAAAAATCTCTTTTACACACATTTTTTTATGTTGTCGTAAAAGAGAAAAAAAAATTAAAGATATTTAGTTTTTAAAAAATTCATGGTTTTTTTTTCATTTCTACAGTATGTTTGATACACGTTTTAAATTGTAATGATTACAAACTTCAAATATCCAAATGAAATAAATCCTAAATTTGTGATGAATTAATTTGACAATCATTGGCTATATTGCATGCATACGTGACATACATAACAAGTATTAGTTCTTGCAAAAAAAAAAAAAAGAACAAGAATTAGTTCCGGAAATATTTGAAGATAAAATGATAATATAATTTGATAAATATTTTGTTTGTAAAAAATAGCATATGAGAAAATTAACATAAAGTTGCAATATAAAAACCTATAATGGCATTATTCCACACCATATAAACATACATGTCAATTATGACTGCATCGGCTAGGTAGTCATCTCCAATAGGTATGTGAATTATTATCTATATGTGATATAAAGGTTGGACAAGCTTCTGTTCTATGTGGCATAAATATTTACTTAATAGTTATTTAATCTAAAATTTATTCTTCAATTGTTTTTTATCTAAATCTCAATTAATTGATGATATGTTTATATATTTTTCTCCTTAGAAAAATAAGAATAATTAGTAACAATTTATTTATCTATGTTTTCCTTTTGAAAAATATTCTGATAAAAAATGTTTTGATGAATCACACCATCTAACAGACTATCTACAATAAATAATGTCTCTAATAATGTCCATTTATTTTTTCCACATCAGCTTAATAGAATCCTTAAACAAAATTATTGGAGAGGTTTTTTTTTTTTTTAATCTCTGTCAATATTTTTAATATGGCAATACAAATATAGCAATTCATAAATTTATTGGACCCAATTTGTCTTGCATATATATACTATCATAAATAATATAATAAAATTAAAGATTGAATTTTGTATCTCCAATTTTAATCAAATGAAATCAAACCCTCATTACTGATGAAAACAAATGAAATAAGCTTTATACTATATTGATAAACTCTCATAGCATTATTTATACAACATTGTAGGGCATTATAGATACAAGTTAGTTACAAGAAGATACAATAAGTATTACTGATGACTTATGACTACAACAACCTTTCTCAAAGCTTTATCACCTGATAACATTCATCCCTCACCATTTTTAATAACTTGAAGATACCTTTTATCAGTTGGAGTCATCTTATCTAAAACAACTCTTGCTAGTCTTTGTTATATGATGACATGGATATACGTTGACATGGCTTTAGGACATGCACATCTAGCTTATCATCCCCCTCAAACTGGCAAATGGAAGGTTGTGAACTCCCAATTTGCTTTGAAAATGAACAAATTGAAAACAACTGAGGGGTTTTGTGAATAGATCTGCAACTTGGTGAGTAGATGGTAAGTATTATGTGTTTGTATCTCCAGATGTAACTTTCTCCCAAATAAAATGATAGTCTAGCTGGATGTGTTTGGTTCTATTATGAAAGATTGGATTAATGGTGAGATAAAGAACACTGGTGTTGTCACAATATAGTTTGATTGGTTTAGCATAAGAGATTCCTTTCTCATGTAGCAAGTATGATGTCCAAGCGAGTTTAGCTACAGCTGAAGCCATTGCATCCCAAAGGCGCCTATAATAACAACCTACCATCCTACAACTAAGGAAAGGGTGACTAATGCTCACCTCATGCTTACCTCATAAAATACCTGTCTACTATCTCTCACCTTTGCTCCAATAGGATGGTTAATTAGTATATGCGGGCTAATTAATGATAACAATAATACATAACACTAGTATTATATGGTGCATCTTAAAATCACATAAATCTAATAATAACCATAAAACATTACTTCCAACCAAACTGCCAAGACCCTCATAGGGTTATCTATCGAAACTTTAGGATGGCATTGACTAAAAGAAACCCCACCAAAAATTTTATAAAAAATCCAGTAGCATCTCCCTTGTAAATTAGACTCTCCCAAATGTTTCCTCCCTGCCTTGCTACAAATTTTCACAAATTTGTAGGACTTCGATAACAATAGCATAGGAATACAAACATAAGAAATAAATAATAAACCAAAAATACCTTGACATGTGTCAGGATCCCTGCTAGAACTTACTACCTAAACCCTAAGATGGCCTCATCTTTTCCTAAGTTTTTACTTACAACAATATCACATTTTTTTACAGCATTTCATGAATATACCAATCACATATATGTAAATAGAAATATAATAATGATAATAATAATAATGAGAGATAAAGATAACTTGGATTCCATACCCTAAATCATATAGTCTACCAAAATATATACATATAAATTCTACAGTTAGTAACCGATAAATTATGAGACAACTTGTAATAAACTAAATTACATTTAAGATGCATATATGGAAACAATAATTTAGATTGAACAATTGAGGTATTACGCTAACTCTGATAAAATCATGACTAACCATAACCTACGTAAATATTTATATACATTTTCTTTATATATATATATATATGCACACAGTCCCTCGAAGAATTTGTATAAAGCCATCTTATCTGGCATCTAAAATTGGAGTTTTTCTTGCATTTGGTATTCTAATGAAATTAGACCTTCAACTAGTTTTCCATGACCATTAGAAGCTTATATGCATCACAAAATACAAACTAATTTTGCATTCTGGGTCAAATTTTACGAGGTATTATCCTAAAGTTTCCCCATTTTGGTTTATGCTCAATACTCAACGAAAATTTAAAATTTTTACACCAAATTGAAGCTAAAGGAATGGGTATTTCATTTTTGTGAATTTACCCAGCCCAAAAATTTAAACAAAAATAAACTATACTTGGAAAAAAATTTATTTAAAAAAAAAAAAGAAAACAAAAAGGCAACGCAAAAAGAAGTTATTGCGTTGCCTGTTTTCTTAAAGAAAAAAGAACAAACGATGCTAAGCCAAGTAACCACATCGCCAGTTCCCTAATTTTTTAAAAAAATAAAATAAAATACAATTTAAGAGATTTGCAAGCATAAACAAAAAATAAACTGTAATTGGAAAAAAAATTATTTAAAGAAAAAAGAAAAAAATAGGTTACGCTAAAAAAAGTTATTGCAACGCCTGTTTCCTTAAAAACAAAGAACAGATGACAAAACAAAACAAAAATACGATTTATGATATTAGGAAGTTTAAACAGAAAATAAACTATACTTGGAAAAAAATTATTTAAAGAAAAAAGAAAAAAGAAAAAAGAAGAAGCGACGCTAAAAAAAGGTATTGCATTGCGTATTCCCATAAAAAAAACAAAGAACAAGCGACACTAAACGAAGTAATTGTGTCGCCAGGTCCTTTTTAACAAAAAAAAAATGAAAATACAATTTAAGAGGTTTGCAATTTTAAATAGAAAATAAATTGTACTTGGAAAAAAACTTATTTAAAGAAAAAAGAAAAAAACAGGCGACACTAAAAGAAGTTATTGCATTGCCTATTCCATTAAAACAAAGAGCAGGCGACGCTAAACGAAGTACTTTCGTCGTCTATTTCCTTTTTTTAAATACAAAAATACAATTTAAGAGACTTGCAAGTTTTAGAGGATGCTTAATATACAAATAGGTGACCCTTTTTTAAATAAAGAAATAAGCGACTCATTTTCCAACAGCGTCGCCTTTTTTTTTTTTTCAACTTTTTTTTTTACACGTGTGCAAACCCATAAAAAAAAAATCAGATAAGGCTATGCAAAGAATTGAACTCAGAACCTCTTACACTCTAAAGGAATCACCACACCACCAGACCAAATGAAATAAAATCAAATAGGGTCATGCTAAGAATTGAACCCAGAACCTCTTACGCTCTCAAGGAATCACCACACCACTAGACCAAATGACTTGGATGTAGTAATACAACAAGAAATAGCTAATATAGTTCTAGGCGATGCATTTTTTTTTTTTAAATCGCCAAATGGAGGAAAAGGTGATGCATTTTTCAACAAAAGCGTCGCCTTTTCTTTTCTTTTTAAAATTTTTTTATTTACACGTGTACAAACCCATGAATAATAAAATTAGATAGGGTCATGTCAAGAATTGAACCCAGAACCTCTTACACTCTCAAGAAATCACCACACCACTACACCAAATGAATTGGGTGTAATAATACAACAAGAAATAGCTAATATAGTTTTAGGCGACGCATTTTTTTAAAAAAGAGTCACCAAATAGAGGAAAAGGGGATGCATTTTTCAACAAATGTGTCACTTTTTCTTTTTTTTTTTTCAATTTTTTTATTTATACATGTACAAATCCATTAAAAAAATAATATCAAATAAGGCCATGTCAAGAATTGAACCCAAAACCTCTGACACTCTCAAGGAATCACCACACGACCAGACCAAATGACTTAGATGTAATAATATAACAAGAAATAGCTAATATAGTTTTAGGCAATGCATTGTTTTAAAAAAGAGTCGCCAAGTAGAGGAAAAGCCGATGCATACCAAATAACTTAGATGTAATAATACAACAAGAAATAGCTAATATAGTTTTAGGCGATGCATTGTTTTAAAAAAGAGTCACCAAATAGAGGAAAAGGCAACGCATTTATTTCTTTTTTCCTAATTGACACGTGTACAAACCCATTAAAAAATATATATATCAGACATGGCCATGCCAAAAATTGAACCCAGAACCTCTTACATTCTCAAAGAATTACCACACCACAAGACCAAATGACTTAGATGTAATAATGCAACAAGAAATAGCAAATGTATTTTTAGGCAACACATTTTTTAAAAAAGAGTCACCAAATAGAGTAAAGGGCGACGTATTTTACAACAAATGCATCGCCTTTTCTTTTTTCTTTTTTTCAATTTTTTTATTTACGCATGTACAAATCTATTAAAAAAATAAAATCAGATAGGGCCATACCAAGAATTGAACCCGAAACCTCTTACACTCTCAAGGAATCACCACACCACCAGACCAAATGACTTAGATGTAATAATATAATAAGAAATAGCTAATATAGTTTTAGGTGATGCATTGTTTTAAGAAAGAGTCACCAAGTAAAGGAAAAGGCAATGACTTACTATAGTTTTAGGCGATGCATTGTTTTAAAAAAAAAGTCACCAAATAGAGGAAAAGGCAACATGTTTGTTTCTTTTTTTTAAAATATTTTTTTATTGACATGTGTACAAACCCATTAAAAAAAAAATCAGATATGGCCATGCCAAGAATTGAACTCAGAACCTCTTATTAAAAAAAAAAAATCAGATATGGCCATACCAAGAATTGAACCCAGAACCTCTTATACTCTCAAAGAATCACCACACCATGAGACCAAATAACTTAGATGTAATAATGCAACAAGAAATAGCTAATGTAGTTTTAGGCGATGCATTTTTTTAAAAAGAGTCGCCAAATAGAGGAAAGGGCGACACACTTTTCAACAAATGCATCACCTTTTCTTTTCTTTTTTTTCAATTTTTTTATTTACACGTTTACAAACCCATAAAAAAAATAAAATCAGATAGGGTCATGGCAAGAATGGAACTCAGAACCTCTTACACTTTTAAGGAATCACCACACCACCAAACCAAATGACTAGGATGCAAAAATACAATAAGAAATAGCTAATATAGTTTTAAGTGATGCATTTTTTCAAAAAAGAGTTATCAAATAAAGAAATAGCGACACATTTTTGAACAAATGCATCGCCTTTTCTTTTTCTTTTTTTTCAATTTTTTTATTTGCACATGTACAAACCCATAAAAAAACAAAATCAGATAAGGCCATCCAAGAATTGAACCAAGAACCTCTTACACTCTTAAGGAATCACCACACCACTAGACCAAATGACTTGGATGTAATAATGCAATTAGAAATAGCTAATATAGTTTTAGGCGACGCATTGTTTTAACAAAAAGTTGCCAAATAGAGGAAAAGGCAACGCATCATCCCCTTTTCTTTTTTTCTTTTTAATTTTTTTATTTACGCATGTACAAACCCATAAAACAAATAAAATCAAATAGGGCTATGCCAAGTATTGAACCCAAAACCTCTTACACTATTAAGGAATTAACACACCACCAGACCAAATGACTTGGATGTAATAATGCAACAAGAAATAACTAATATAGTTTTAGGGGATGCGTTTTTTCAAAATACAATTTACTTTAAGAGACTTGCAAATTTTGGAAGATGTTTAATATAAATAGGTGACGCTTTTTTAGAAAATGGTCACCAAATATAGGAATAGACGAACTCTTTTTTAACAAATACGTCGCCTTTTCACCGAACCAATTTTTACCTCTTTTTTAATTTGAAAGTTGTTTTTAGTAATTTTTTTTTAATTTTGCAAATATGCTTCTTTTTTTTTTTTATTTGTAGATTAGTAATCAAAAAAATAATTAAAGATAAAAAAAAAATATGGAATTGGCGATGCTTTTGGATGGGATTGCATTGGCTATTTTTTTAATTTTTTATTTTTTATTTTTTTAAAAAAGCAATTTAATAGACTTTCAATTTTTAAAAACAAGTAAGCTATCATTGAGCACAAATACATGAAAGTAAAGCTCATTTAACATACTTATGTAGATAAATTGGTCAATAAATGCTTGTTGAATTAGAATTCTATATTTGGTACCCTATCTTAAATTAGGTCTTGAGATATTTTGTGTCTCGTTTATGCACATATATGTGAATAATTGAGAAGAGCATTGACAAAATTGTTTTCTGTTTTTAGATCAATGGAATTTATGTTAATTGGATTGCTACATGAATATATTTGTAGATGAACAATTTAAAAACTATTTAATGATTATAAAGAAAGTAAAAAAAATGGAACAGGCAACGCTTTTCGACCATAATGCGTCGCTTGATCCCATAATTCAAGAATGGGTGACCCTTCTTAAAGAAAATGCGTTGCCTATTCTCTCAATTAAAAAAAAAAACAAAAATTTTAGAAGACATGCAAATTTTATAAAGAATAAAGGTGTACTTGAAAAACAGAAAAATAAATAGTAATCTTCAAAATTTTACTTCACATTTTTAAGAAATATTTTCAGTGTTTATTTATAGATGAAAAATAAAAAAATTAATCAAAGAAAAAGAATGAAATTGAGAGAAAAGGAGACGCTTTTAATTGTAAATGTGTCGCCTATTCTCTTAATTTAAAAAAAAAACATTTTAATACTTGCAACTTTTAAAAGCAAATAAATTGTACTTCAAAAGCAAATTAATAACTATTAAAAAAGGAAAAATAAAAAGTATCTAGTGACTCTTTTTACTTTTTATGCATCCCCTGTTCCATCAAATTAAGAAAAATACTTAAAACATGCGATGTTGTCTGTTGTAAATGCATCGCTTATTCCCTTTTTTTTTAAAAAAAAAATGTTATTTACAATATTTTATAGTAAACTGTACTTGGAAAACAAAATAACTAAACTCCCGCTTTGGTAATTGTGTTTCACATATATAAAAAATATTTTCAGTATTTATTTTTAAATGAAAAGTAAAAAACTAATTAAAATAAATAAACAAAGATATTGATGGAACAGGAGACGTTTTACGATGTAAATGCGTCGCATGTTCTCTTAATTAAAAAAAAAAAAAAAAAGAACCTTCAAAAGGGTCGCCTTTTTGCTATTTTCTGAAAATTTTTGGCGCATTTTAAAAATTTTACGTGCGCCTTTGAATCCATTTTCTTTTCTAAAACTACATCAAGTACATTACCTAATAGATATTAGATTTGGAAGCAATCTAAGAGAGATTCGAAGAGTGGAATATTTCGGGTTTCATTTTTCATTTGCCTACATTGCCGTTGGAAGATGGGTTTCTCTGTGTTGCCTTCATGGTTAGTTGGGTTTCTACTTTCTTCGTCTCCATTGTTTAGGTGAATCTATTTTTTTTCTTTTTTTTGTGGTTGGCGAAGGCATGTAGTGGGTTGGTTTTTTTTTTTTTTTTTCATTTTAACTACAGGTTAGGTTCGTTGGATTTTCTTAATCTTGCTTTTGTAGATATTTTGTTTGTGATATTGCTTGACATTGTTTTGCTAAGTTCAACAAGCATTTTATGTTGAAGATGAACTTGATTCGAGATGGTCTGTTGTTTTAACTTCACCACAACATTGTACTTTTGTTGAAGATGTTCTTGGAGATACTACGATGGCTAACAATCCATTTGTCATACAGTTGCCAAGTGTCAATGAATTTGATAACGAGGATGAATGTGAGAGTGGCTATGTTCATAATGACTGTGAGGGGATATGGATAAAAAATATCTTCTAAATAAATTGGTATGTAGATTTATTACTTATGTTTTAAGTAATATTTATGACATTTATTATTATTCGTTTAATTAATTTTCTAATTTGCTTCATTATGAGTTTTCTACTTTTAATTAGGAGAAATGTGTCTCGCCAAATTTTAAGAATAATGGTAATATTCTTTAAATTTTCATTTACTAAATTACATAATTTAATAATAATTAATATTTTTTTATTTCGCATAAGTGTTAATAACTTTTTTAATTTTTCATATGCAGTATGAGGGTGTAATATCTTCAACAAGAGGACGTCAACTTCCATCTGAATGAGTATACATTCATGGAAGTTTAATTAATATTGAAATTGCTTTTGCACATACAATAGTTTACCAAATTATGTAAAAATATGTCAATGAGATAATATTTAACTTATTTCATAATTATTTTGTTATGGAAATATTTATTTTATTTTTTTGTATTCTAATTATTTTGGATGAAGCTAGTTTTAGTTTTTATGTATTTTAATTATTATAATATTTTAACTATTTTAATCAATTTTCAAAAAATTAAAAATAAGCAAATTAAAAAAAAAATAAAGGGCGACGCATTAAAACAAACAATGTCACCTAACATATTGGGTGACATTGTTTTTCCACCTTTAGCAATGTTTTTTGAAGAGTCTCCTTTTATTGGCTTTTTTAGCGACACCTTAACAAAATATATTTAACGACGCTTTAAAAAACAGTCGCTAAAAGATTTTTTAGCGACTGTTTCGTACAACGTCACTGCATGTTCAAGATAAAGGGTGAGACTTTACAGAAATGCGTCGCTAAAAATGGAACATCAAATCTGATGCATTTTTTAAAAGCATCGCTAAAAGGCGAATATAAGATCCAATGCATTTGTTAAATGTATCGTTAAAAGTCATCTGCTAAATCTGACACTGTTTTAAATGCATCGCTAAAAACGCAAAAAATAGGCGACTGATTTCGGTAACATCGCATTCTTTGAACGTTTAGCGACGCATTGTTTTACATCGTCGGCCTTTTTTTAAGCTAAGGAAACACTATTAATGCGTCGCATGTTGTCTTATGGATTTAGCGATAGGACATTAGGTGATGCCACGTAATACATCGGTCTTGATTTTGTGCAACGCAATAATTGTGTCATTTATCAATGCATTTTTGGTAGTGTCAAGGTGTTTTGTGAGTTAATAGTGCTAGATAAGTATGGAAAACATTGTTCATCAAAAACACCATGCCTGTTGATGCAAACCCGATCGGTTGTTGGATGAAAACAACAGAATCCTTTATGTTAGGAGTTGTACCAATGAAGATGCAAGGAAGAGTTTTCTTTGAAAATTTATTTACTGCATAATTCTAAATATAAGGGTAGCACATGCAACCAAAGACTCTCAAACTTTGATAATTTTGATGCCTTTTAAGTAGAAGAAAATATGGGGTTTTAGTTTTTAAAACAGATGAATGTAATCTATTAATGAGAAAAGTTGTAGTTAAGAAAGCTTCCACCCATAATTTCATGGGTGCATTGGCATGGAGCATCATAGTTAAACCCATTTCCACCACATGCCTATGTTTCCTTTCAGCAACCCCATTTTGTTCTGAGGTTCCTGGACATGACATTTGATGAACAATTCCATGCTTACCTAAGTGTTCCTTGAAAGCTGAATATTTAAACTTACCTCCTCCATCACTCTGAAGAATTTTAATTCATCTGTCGAGTTGGTCCTCTTCTATTCTTTAAAATTTAAGGAAACATTCAAAACATTCTAATTCTTTACGCAAAGGAAATAGGCAAGTGTACGTAGAATAATCATCAATGAAAGCAACATAGAAATAGTATTTTTATGTGGAAAATGTTGGGGCTCCCAAATATCACAACGGATCTTTTCTAAAGAAACAATGGATCAAAACTAGTAGCATATATTCATATGATCATGTGTTAAAATCTAAATGCTAAATGCATGCACATATGATTATATATAGAGAGACAGATAGAGAAGTAAACCAGTACAATATTAACTTTAATATAAAATATACTCGCTAGCTAGCTCAATTGTATAGTTACTTGATTTTTTAGGACATTGGTTGTATTGTCCCATGCCACAATCCATTGAATCGGTCTTCCATTATCATTCACGCCATCATAGACAAAGCTCCTGATGAATGTGCAAGTGATTCATCAATGCTGAGATGAAGAAACGAATGCCGCTCTCCAATGCTAACATTTGGTGGGTATGGAACATTTCCAATGCCACCAAACCAATCATGATGCTGCCCATTATACTTTATAAGCTGTTTAATGTCATTGAAAATTTGGGCAGACGTGAACAGACTGCGAGTGGCCATGCCTTGGATCTGCTAACTTAGTTACTATATTTTTTAGTATGTACCAAAAAAAAAAATCTCAATTGTTCGTTGTTTGTCAAAACTACATATCTACATATATATAGATATATATAGAAAATTTGTGCTAGTGTCGCGTATTGAGCATGAGTTAGGCATGTGACATATAGTTATAAATAAGTGGAAGCACAGGTAATTGAGCATTAATTACTATATCAATATCTTATATATATACTAATGTATATGCTTAAAAATAGAAAACTCTGGATCCAGCCCAGTAGCCAAGTGGGGTAATTAATTCATTGCAGCAAAATTTTCACACCTACCATACATCATAGTTTAAATTTACAATAAAAAAGTTTTCCATTATTTTAAATAGGTTATTATATTTATTACATGTACCTTTTATATAGTGTTGTTAAATTTAAAATATATGGTTTTTATTTTTATTTTTTTTTACAATCAAATGTTGTATTCTACAATTTTTTGTTGTAAATTTTCTTTGAAAAAAAAAATCTTGGCCTATAAGGCTCTGCACCTGGCTACATACATAGGAAGAATTGGTTCTCTAAATATTTGCATACCAAATGATAATACAATTTACTAATATTTCATTTGAAAGACTATAGCATATAATAAAAGAGTTGACATATCATAAACTATAATAGTAACATACATACATATATATTAATTATTAATGTATTAGCTAAGCAGCCTCAGCATAAGATAAAGTTGACATAAAAGGCCATGATAATATGCATATCATGGCATTTTATATTCATTCTAAACAAATATTACACATACTATAAATAAAGATATACTAAAATAATATTTTTCTTACTAAAATATCAATTATATTCATACATACGTTGTTTCGGCAACTATAAATTATACATCTTTATTGTTCAAAAAAAAAAAAAAGATCTATAAATCTTTTTAACAAAGAACCAACTATAAAAAACGTATAGAAGATATATTTCATTTTGGATAATTATTTTTTTTGTTTTCATATCTAAAATTAGATGCAATACTTTTTGAGGTGACGGTTGCATGGTAAAACAATTTAATTACTTTGTATAAGTTTTCGAGATGGTTGCATCGACAAACTAGCTAATAAAATATGATACTAAAATTAATTTAAAATTATGTTAAAATTAGTGTCAGAGGAGCTGTGGCATGCATGCATGTGAGGTGTCGTGAGTAGCATCCAAGAAAATATGTTAAAATTATGGAGTGCCAGAGGAGTAATGGAGTGCGTACATATGAGGTATGGTGAGTAGTGTCCAAGAAAATATGTTATAATTTTCTCCTATCTCACACTGTGTTCCTTTTAACTATTTATAATATTTTCTCCTTCATTCTCATATTTCAATTTTATATTTTTTCAATTATAAATATAAATGATTTATCGAATCAATTTTGTTTAACACTTTATACTATTTAAAATAAATAAATATATATATATTATGAATAAAAATATATTAAAATAATATATATATTTTTTATTTAATGAAATATCAATTACATACATACATAATGCGGTTCAAGAACTAAAACTTGTGCGCCTCTATTATTTAACAAAATGATAATAATAATGATCTATACATCTTTGTTAACAAAGAAAAAATGTACAAAAGATATATTTTATTTTTTTAATTTTTTTTTTGTTTTCATATAAAAAATTAGATACATTACTTTTTCAATTGACGATTGCATGATTAAATAATTTAATTAGTCTATATAAGTTTTTGAGATAGTTGCATCGACAAATTAGCTAATAAAATATTTTACTAAGATTAAATTAAATCGAAAAAATTTTGTTTGCTATAGAGGATTGCAAACTCTTTAGTACTTCTTTTATGTTTACCATGAACAACTTGATTTCCAATTGGTATATGATGTCACGGTGCATGACATCAACAACATGGACAAAAAAATTAATACACATGGCATTAAATCATGGAGTGCCAGAGGAGCAGTGGAGTGCATGCGTGTGAGGTGTCCAAGAAATTATATTGAAATTTTCTTCAGTTTTACACTATGTTTCTTTTAACTATTTAAAATAATATTTCTTCTTAGTTCACTATTTTAAATTTAGAACTTCTAAGTTATAGATGTAAGTACTTTATTAACTGAGTCAATCTCATATAACATTTTATATTATTTTTAAACAAAAAATACATATTGTGAATAAAAATATACTAAAATAATATATCTCTTACTAAAATATCAATTATGTACATACGTACCGCGGTTCAGTAACTATGAATTATGCATCTTTGTTATTCAAAAAAAAAAATTCTATAAAAAAATAAAATGATAAGTTATTTATAAAATTGAAAAGAAAAATTGGAAAATTATTTTAAATAATTTATTATATTTATTACATGTATTTTTTATATGGTTTTGTTAAATTAAAAATATATGGCTTTTATTTTTATTTTTCATTATGATCAAATGTTGTATATTACAATTTTTTATTGTAAATTTTTTTTTAAAACAAATCTTTGCCCGCAAGGTTCCGCCCCTGGTAACATACGTAAGAAAAATTGGTTCTCTAAATATTCGCAAACCAAAGGATAGCACGATTTAATAATATTTCATTTGAAAGACCATAAAACTAATAGCATATATTCATGTCATCACGTGACCATAAATCTAAATACTAATTGCATGCATCCATGATTATATGTATATATACATATATAGACAGACAGAGAAGTAAACCAATACAATATTAACTTAAATATAATACATACTAGCTAGCTAGCTTAATTGTATAGTTATTTGATTTTTTGGGACACTGACTGTATTGTCGCATGCCACAATCCATTGAATCGGTCTTCTATTATTATTCACGCCATCATAGACGAAGCTCCCTGATGAATGAGCAAATGATTAATCGACGCTGAGAATGCCGCTTTCCAATGCTAACATCTGGTGGGTATGGAACATCTTCAATGCCATTGGAGCAATCATGGTGCTGCCCATTATACATTATAAGTTGTCTAGTGCCATTGAAAATTTGGCCACATGTGAACAGACCGCGAGCGGCCATGCCTTGGATGTGCTAGTTCTTTTGAACAGACATGGCCACATGTGAACAAACAATATTCTAATGTATAACACATTTTTGAATTATCTAATGTATGATTTTTGATTAATGTAATCCTTGAACAGACCGCGAGCGGCCATATCTAATGTAATATTATTGATAGTTCTTTTTTAACTTTTAATTGTCTTCTAATAATTAGGCAAATAAAAATAAAAAAAGTTCACATTTAACAAACAATATTCAAAAATTACATTAGATAATTCTACCTATCATATTCTTAAGGAAAATTAGTGTTACAAGTTATAAATTTTCCTATTTATTATTATTATTTTTTTACAATAATAAATTTGATATTTGTATAAATATTACATAGTAGATAAATATTACAAAGTAGATAAAAATTATAACATACACAAAAATTGAAAGATATAAAAGAAATATGTTTTTCGTAAATCAATGTTCAAAATTTTGGTATTGATGGTATTTGATACATGCAAACTTAACTCTCAAATATTCATACCGATGATGTATTAGTAACTACATGAAAAATTATCAAGAAACTACATCTTTTAATTATTACTTCCTACATTTTACATTTTAAAATGAGAATAAAGAAGATAGAAACAATTCTCAACCACTCGAGAGTTATTTATATTACTGAAATGACATTTATAAAATATAATGTAATTGTAATAATTGTTTTTTATATCTTAATTAATAAATAATTTTATTAAATATGCACTTTTGCATTTTTTATTATTAATAATAGTATATTTTTAACTATTAACGCTTATTATTAATTAATTGATTAAAAGTAATATAATATCCATTCATATATTTTTACAATTTGAATAGTCAATTTGATAATTAATTAATTAATTAATTAAATAAGCAATTACAATTTAATAGTCAATTTTATTGGGAAGACAGTGGCAATTTGACAAGAATACCATACACTTTAATCTGGAAAATTCCATTGTGTTCCTATTTAAAAGTAAGAAATTTAAGCTTAAGCCGTTGACACCAAAGGAGGTGTTTAGAAATCAAGTGCAAATGCAAAAAAGAAGGGAGGCCGAATAGCAAAGGCAGAAGACCATCATGCCACCCACAACTTCAATAAACAAATAAGAGGGCAAGGCTGAGCTGCATCACTTAGGTAAGCTTTCTAAACCTGAGAGTGAGAAGCAAAAGGAAGAGAAGAAAAAGATCAACTTTTATCTTAGTCAAAATGAGGTTGAAAAGGAATTTTTAAATAAGAAACCTATGCTGGTCATGACATATAAAGATGCATTTTTAAATCATCTAGCTAACCTTGAAGAGCCTGCATTGCCGAGCTCTATTTCTTCTCTTTTGTAGGAGTTTGATGATATTTTTTGGGAAGCGATTCCTAGTGGTTTACTACCTATTCAAGGAATTGAACAACAAATAGAGTTCATCCCGAAGCCACAATTCCTAATAGGCTTGCATACAAAAGTAATCCCGAGGAGACAAAGGAGCTTCAATGCCAGGTAAGTGAATTGCTAAACAAAGGTTACATTAGAGAAAGCATGAGTCAATGTGCTAGACCTTGATTGTTAATGCCTAAGAAAGATTGATCTTGAAGAATGTGTGTAGATTGTAGGGCCATTAATAACATAACTGTCAAGTATAGGCATCCTATTCCTAGATTAGATTATATGCCTGATGAATTATATGGTGGATGCATGTTTTTTAAGATTAACCTTAGGAATGGGTATCATCAAATAAGAATGAACGAGGGAGATGAATGAAAGATTGCATTTAAGATCAAACATAGTTTGTATGAGTGGTTAGCAATGCCTTTTGGATTAACTAATGCACCTAGTACTTTCATGAGATTAATGAACCATGTTATGCGCCAATTCATTGGAAAATTTATAGTTGGTTATTTTTATGATATTCTTGTATATAGTAGGAATTTAGATAACATGTTGAACACCTTAGATTAGTTTTAGAAGTACTTAGAAAAGAAGGATTGTTTGCTAATCTCAAAAAGTGTGATTTTTTTAAGATGAGCTTGTGTTTCTAAGATTTGTTGTAAGTGCTGCAGGAATTAAGGTTGACCAATCCAAGGTCAAAGCAATCCAAGATTGGCCGAAACCTATTACTATTACCTAATAAGAAGTTTTCATGGTTTGGCTAGTTTTTACAAGAGATTTGTCAAGGACTTTAGTACTATTGTAGCACCATTGATCGAAATAATCAAGAATAGTGTGGGATTCCAACGGGGAGAGGCACAAGAAAAGTCTTTTAACTTGTTGAAAGAAAAATTAACTAATGCTTCTCTTTTGGTTTTACCTAATTTTTCTCAGACTTTTGAGATTGAATGTATGCTTCAAGTGTAGGTATTAGAGCGGTGTTGACCTATAGCATAGTTTGGTGAGAAGATGAATGGGGCAGTATTGAATTATCCAACCTAGGACATAGAGATGAATGCTTTAGTTTGAGCTTTGAAGACATGGCAACATTACTTAATGCCAAAAAAATTTAGGATTGACACAGATCATGAATCTTTGAAGCATATTAAAGGCCAAAAGAAGCTTAACCGAGGGCATGGAAAGTGGTTTGAATTTATTGAGACTTTTCTTTATGTCATACGCTACAAGAAAGTTAAAGAAAATTTGGTAGTCGATGCTTTATCCCAAATGTATGTTTTATTTTCAAACTTAGATGCTAAACTATTTGGTTTTGAACAAGTACGGAAATTTATGAGCATGATATTGACTTTGGTGAAATATACAGAAATTGTGCTAAACATGGTTATAGTAAATTCTATATATTTGATGGGTACTTGTTTCAGGAAAGTCAACTTTGTGTGTCTTGTTGTAGCATTAGGGAATTACTTGTTAAGGAAAGTCACGGTGGGGGTTTAAGGGAACACTTTGGTGTAGCAAACACTTTGTCCATATTACAACAATACTTTTATTGGCCGAACATGAGGACAGATGTAGAGAGGATTTGTGAGAGGTATATCACATGTAGAAAGTCAAAATCTAAGTTAAAACCACATGGTTTGCGTATGCCATTACCTATTCCTTCTTATCCTTGGGTAGATTTATCTATGGATTTTGTATTGGGGTTACCTAGGTTAAGGATGGGTAAGGACTCTATTTTTGTGGTTGTTGATGATTTTTGAAGATGGCACATTTCATAGCATGTAATAGGATTGATGATGCATCTTATGTAGCTAATTTTCTTTTTAAGGAAGTAGTGAGACTTCATGGCATGCCTAGGACTATTGTTTCAAATAAGGATGCTAAGTTCTTAAGTTATTTTTGGAAAATATTATGGGCTAAGTTACATACTAAAATTTTTATTTTTCCATTACTTGTCATCCACAAACTGATGGATAAAATGAAGTAGTGAATAGAACTTTGTTTGCATTGTTGAGAGCATTAATTAGTAGAAATTTGAGAACTTTGGAAGAATGTTTGCCGCATGTTGAGTTTGATTATAATAGAACCATACATTCAGCTACTAAATATTCACCATTCAAAATTTTTTATGGTTTTAATCCTTTAACTCCATTAGATATAAATGTTAAATATATTATATAGCAATATGAAGTAAAACAATTAATGCATTAATGTAATTTATTTGTTTTTCAATTTTAAATCAAATATTTTTTGAATTAATAAGAGATTGACAAAATTAAGTAAGTTAAAAGTATTAGACGATGCCTTTAACATCAAAAGCATTGTCTATTATCTTAAATCTTGGAATTTTATATAATTTTATATTTTATTCATATGTATACATATATTAAATATATTAATTATCAATATGAAGCAAAATAATTAATATATGCATCGAATTTATTTGTGTTTCAATTTTAAATCAATGATTTGTTAAATTAATAAAAAAATTTGATAAAATTAATTATTTTAAAATTGAAAACTATCAGGGATGCTTTAAGCATCAATAGTGTCGCCTATTGTATTAATTTTATTTTTTTTATTATTACATATATAAACATTAAATATATTAATTAGCAATATGAAATAAATTAATTATATATTCATTTAATTTATTTGTGTTTAATTTATAAATTAATTATTTTTAAACTAAGAAAATTTTGGCAAAATTAATTATTTTAAAATTTAAATGTATTAGACGATGCTTTTAGCATAAAAAGCATCGCCTATTCTCTCAATTTTTTAAATTTTATTTAATTTTATGTTTTATTCATATGTATATATATATATATATTAAATATATTAATTAACAATATAAAGAAAATAATTAATCTATGCCTTTCAGTTAATTTGTGTTTCAATTTTAAATTAATAAAAAGTTTAATAAATTTAATTATTTTAAAGTTTAAAAGCACCAAACGATGCTTTTAGCATAAAAAACATAACCTATTGTGTTAACTTTTAGTATTTTAATTAATTTTATGCTTTAGTATTATGTATATAAATATTAAGTATATTAAATAGCAATATAAAATAAAATAATTGATATATTCAATTAATTTGTTTGTGCTTCAATTTTAAATTAATTTTTTTTTTAAATTAATAAGAGTTTGACCAAATTAAATATTTTATAATTTAAAATCATTAGACGACGCTTTTAACATCAAAAGCGTTTCCTATTGTCTTAATTCTTGGAATTTTATTTAATTTTAACTTTTATTCATAGGCATATAAATATTAAATATATTAATTAGCAATATGATGCAAAATAATTAATCTATGTATTTAATTTATTTGTGTGTCAATTTTAAATTAATAATTTTTTAAATTAATAAAATGTTTAATAAATTTAACTATTTTAAAATTGAAAACAACCATAAATGTTGCCTATTGTCTTAATTTTTGGAATGCTATTTAATTTTTTATTTTATTCATATGTATAAAAATATTCAATATATTAATTAGTAATATGAAGTAAAATAATTAACTTATACGTGTAATTTATCCGTATTTCAAATTTAAATTAATTATTTTTAAATTAATAAGAGTTTGGTAAAATTAAATATATAATTTAAAAGCATTAGAGATCGCTGTTAGCAAAAAAAACATTATCTATTGTCTTAATTTTTGGAATTGTATTTAATTTTATGTTTTATTCATATGAATTTAAATATTAAATATATTAATTAGCAATTTCAAGCAAAAAAACTTAATCTATGCAATTAATTTATTTGTGTTTCAATTTTAAATTAATGATGTTTTAAATTAATAAAATATTTGACAAATTTAATTATTTTAAAATTGAAAACAATTAGGCATCAAAAATGTCACTGTTAAGTTAATTTTTTGTATTTTAATTAATTTTTTTTTATTTTATGTATATAAATATTAAATATATTAATTATCAATATGAAGTAAAATAATTAATATATCGTTTTAACTTTTTTGTGCTTCATTTTTTAATTAATTATTTTTTTAAACTAATAAAATTTTGACGAAATTAATTATTCTATAATTTAAATGTCCTGGCAATGCTTTCAAAAGCATTGCCGATTATCTTAATTTTTTAAAATTTATTTAATTTTATGTTTTATTCATATGCAGATATATTAAATATATTAATTAACAATATGAAGCAAAATAAATAATCTATGCTTTCAATTAATTCATGTTTTAATTTTTAATTAATGATTTTTTGAATTAATTAAAAGTTTAGTAAATTTAATTATTTTATAATTGAAAAGCATCAGGCGATAAAATTAATTTATTCGTCTAATTTGTTTGTGCTTCAATTTTAAATTAATTTTTTTTTAAATTAATAAGAGTTTGACCAAATTAAATATTTTATAATTTAAAATCATTAGACGACGCTTTTAACATCAAAAGCATTTCCTATTGTCTTACTTCTTGGAATTTTATTTAATTTTAACTTTTATTCATATGCATATAAATATTAAATATATTAATTAGCAATATGATGCAAAATAATTAATCTATGCATTTAATTTATTTGTGTGCCAATTTTAAATTAATGATTTTTTAATTTAACAAAATGTTTGATAAATTTAGTTATTGTAAAATTGAAAACAATCAGGCATCGCTCTCAACATTAAAAGTGTCATTGTTAACTTATTTATTTTGTGTTTTAATTAATTTTATTTTTTATTTTATGTATATAAATATTAAATATATTAATTAGCAATATGAAGCAAAATAATTAATATATTTATTTAATTTTTTTGTGTTTTATTTTTTAATTAGTTATTTTTTGAACTAATGAAATTTTGGCAAAATTAATTATTTTTTAATTTAAAAGAGCTAGACGATGCTTTTAACATCAAAAGTATCGCCTATTCTCTTAATTTTTGAAATTTTATTTAATTTCATATTTTATTTATATGTATATATATATATATATATTTATTAAATATATTAATTAGCAATATGAAGTAAAATAAGAAGAGTTGAATGGTTGGGTTAGTTGCGTTTATGGGTTTGTACTTTCTTTCACCTTTGTCACCGTCAACGAGCACATATTATTGATATTTCTTCCATTTTTTATCATCAGCAGTACTGGGTTCACTAATGATAAGAACCCGCCCGTATCTGTACAATCAACTACTCGCTGGGGTGCTGATCCTATGCAATTGAAGACCGAGCCAATTAGTAGGGCTCAGGCTAGAAGGTTTAAGGACAATCTTGTTAGCTTCACACAAAATGTAATTAAATCTCAACAGGGCATATTAATATCAGAAGATTCTTAGCCCATGTTGAGCATCCAAGTTATGAAGGCAGAAATGGACCCAGGAAGCTGTTGGGTGCATTTGAGGACTCCTGACAATAAAGGGTGAGTTTGTTGGCCTATGAAAGTGTTTGAACTCATTAAGAGGCCATGAAATCATGCCAGGGTAGAAGCAAGGGCACCAAACTATGTCATTAGCGTCCTAGCTTCTACATTGGCCGGATTTAGCTAGTTTGGCGCTGGCAAGGAGCTTACTTGAATTCCAAGCAAGCTTTGATAATTTCAATCAATGGCAACGTGTGGGAACCAGTTCTAATCCTACTAGGCATCCTACATGGCATGTTGAATCAGATTTGGAGACTAAATTAGGTAGAGATTGGACAAGTATAGCTTATTTGGAAAATTAGTCAACTACTTACCAAATATGAAATTTAACTTTTATTTTAGTAAATAGTTTTTAATTTTTATTTAATTATTTACTGGAGAAATTAATTTAGGAAGGTTTAATTTTAATATTTGTGATTGTAAATTAATTAATTCCTCTTTAAAATTTAAGGAATCAATTAATACAAATTAAATTAGGAAATACATATAACATTCGGCCACACCTTTTGTTTAGTTTTATTGGCCAGTTTTTGCCTATTGTCTTAGGGTTTTGATTTTGTCACTTTAGCCTATTTAAAGACTTATTTCTCAATAAATGACACTACATTATTTATTTAGAAAAATTACTATGAAAAATATTTCTCTTTGTTTTCTTAGAACACCTAAAACACTGAATAGAGAGCGAGTGTTTTAGTTTGACTTATCAATAGGACAATCCATAACCTATTGTGACGTCTTCAACATATACCAAAGTTTCTAATCACAGGATAATTGGGAATCAAAGTGGCCATTAGAATCTGAACTTAATTTTGATCCGAGCTAATATAATACGGGTTTAAAAGTGAGTCAAATCAGGTTCGTATCATTTGGTATCGGAGCTGAATTCTGTTTAGGTTTGATTTATCATATTTGCTTTGTTTTATTTTTGTGTTATTCTACAATTTTAACATTAGGTTAAGATTGTTTCTACTCATACATGTGCTGCATATTTTAAAAAAAAAAAAAAAAATCTTCATAGCCTAATTAGGGAAAATTTTTGTTTACTTCCTAGTTTGTTGGTTGGTTTCGTATGTTAGTTCTTAGTAATTTGGTATATTGTTGATTTTCCTTTGCTGTTTTTAGTTGTAATTAGTTGCACTTATATATTAAAAAAAAAAAGGAATTTCGGAAAACATATTGCAAAACCCTAAATTTTTTCAATTTGTTTTGTTTGGAAGGTGTATTCGAATTTGAGAAATTGTTAGGCATTAGAGTTGCATTTTTGTGGTGATTATGCTGCTGGAAGTTTTGTGATATTATTTAGTTTGTGATAAAAAAAAAAGGTCGAAGTTAAAAAAAAAATTGCTCAAAAGGCCAGTTTTGAGAATTGCAAATTTGAGTTTGTTCGGATTTGAAAAAAATTCAATTGTGATAGTTGGAGTTGCTGTTTATTCAATATTGGTTTCTGGATATTGGAATATTGGTGCTAATTGATTGGATTAAAATTGGTTTGAGGATTTGAAACAAAAACCTAAATTATGAGAACTACAACCAACATCTATCTCATATTTTGTTCGAATTGTGTTCTTGTTAATTTTTTGAACCCTTTGCTAAATTTTATCCTTGAATTATGGTCTTTTAATATTCTGGTTTGATTCCTTATTGAATATGAAAATTGGTTTAATATTTGTCCTTGTTTTTGGATAGTAAAGCTGAAAATTAGGTTTTCTAATTCACTCGGAATTTGCTTGCTTCTTGCTTTTGTTTATTGATAGGTTTAATTAGGACATACTTGTGATTTAGTTGTTGGTTTTAAGTGTGTTTTATTAGAACTTTGAGATAATCTTTGGAGTGAAAAAAGACAAGAGAGTGTGAGCTTATAACAGGGTTAAAAGCCAAAACTAGTGTGAAACACGAGTGAACGAGACCTTGTTTGAGTAATACATATGAAGGAGTGAACTTGGTGAGATTTCTTGCATTATTTCACTAACATGACATATTCATGATTACAAAGAGGAGGTGATTCTTTAAGAGAACTTGGAGAGGATTTTGTGGGGTTCAAGAGAGAGTCTAGAGCATCAGGGAGTTACGCAGAACCTACTGACATGCAAGCGGTGTTGGAGCAATTGCAAAGGATGAATGCTCTGTTTGATCAATTCGATCAAGGGATGGACATGTTTGATAACCAATAGAGAAGGTCAAACCCTAGGATGGAACCACAAGGAGGATGTGGTCGAGGAAGAGGAGACTGTGGACGTTATCGGGAGGAAATTGAAGAAGGATACTTTAGAGACAACTTTGAGGAGGATTTTAAAGACATATTTGCACTCCAAGGAAGGCAAATGTGTGGTAGGCACAACGGGAAGGAAGATGATGATTTAGGTAATATTAAGGTTAGTATACCACCATTTTTGGAAAATAGTGATCCGGAAGCTTACTTGGAATAGGAAGAACACATGGAGATGATTTTTTATTGTCATAACTATTCAGAGGCAAAAAAGGTTAGGTTGGCAGCCTTAGAAGTGGGACATTATGCTTTACATTGGTGGAACAATGAGCAAAATATCCCAAAAGAGAGTTGGCGATGAGTTAGTAACAACTTAGAAACAAATGAAAAGAACAATGAGGAAAAGATTCGTACCAAGCCATTATAATAGGATGTTGCATTAGAGATTACAATCTTTATCTCAAGGAAGCAGGTCGATAGAGGATTATTACAAGGGGATGGAAATGCTCATGATGAGGTTGGGTTTGAATAAAGACCGAGAGGCAACAATGGCTAGGTTTCTTGGAGGGCTTAATCGAGAGATTACAAACTAGGTGAATCTACAACAATATGCGGCATTGGAAGAGATGCTGCACATAGCGATCAAAATTGAGCACCAACTCAAGAGAAGGGGTAGTGACACACGGCATGGACGAGCTTTAAGTAGTTAGAGGACCGGTTCAACTAGTTAAAGAAGCAATCCCACATTCAAGCCAAGACCAAAGCCGAAGCAAGAGGAAAGAAGTGCCATTTGGCCAAGGAGACACAAACAGGCTGAACCTATACAAGCACCAAAACCAAAGGGTAAGGATGATCCTAAACCATCTAGAGCTCATGATATTGTGTGTTTTAAATGTCAGGGCCGTGGACATATTGCCAACCAATGTCCAAATAGAAGAATTATGGTGTTGAAGGATAATCGAGAGCTGAAAACAGACAGTGTGGAGTCAGAAGCTGAGATTGAGCATGCTGAGGAAGAATCTGAAGAAGAAGAGCATGACGAACCCGTGACTTAGAAAGCTTCAAGGGTTAAGTTAAGTTTTTTGGCATGTAGAGTCTTGACCGTGTATAAGGATGAGGAGCAAGTGCAAAGGGAAAATATTTAATATACACTGTTGTGGTGGAGAAATTAGGGTTAACAACAATCAAACATCCAAAACTATATAGACTTCAATGGCTTAACGATAGCGAAGAGATGGTAAATAAACAAGCCAAGATAAAGTTTACTATTGATAACTATGTGGATGTGGTTTTATGTGATTTTGTACCTATGCATGTAGGACATATTTTATTGGGAAGACCATGGCAATTTGACAAGAATACCATACACTATAATTGGGAAAATTCCATTGTGTTCCTATTTAAAAGTAAGAAATTTAAGCTTAAGCCGTTGACACCAAGGGAGGTGTTTAGAAATCAAGTGCAAATGCAAAAAAGAAGGGAGGCCAAATAGCAAAGGGAGAAGACCATCATGCCACCCACAACTTCAATAAGCAAATAAGAGGGCAAGGCCAAGCCGCATCACTTAGGTAAGCTTTCTAAACCCGATAGTGAGAAGCAAAAGGAAGAGAAGAAAAATATCAACTTTTATCTTAGTCAAGGTGAGATTAAAAAGGAATTTTTAAATAAGAAACCTATGCTGGTCATGATATATAAAGATGCATTTTTAAGTCATCTAGCTAACACTGAAGAGCCTACATTGCCAAGCTCTATTTCTTTTCTTTTGCAGAAGTTTGATGACATTTTCCTGGAGGAGATTCCTAGTGGTTTACTACGTATTCAAGGAATCAAACACCAAATAGATTTCATCCCTGAAGCCACAATTCCTAATAGGCTTGCATACAAAAGTAATCCCGAGGAGACAAAGGAGCTTCAATCCTAGGTAAGTGAATTGCTAAACAAAGGTTACATTAGACAAAGCATGAGTCAATGTGCTATACCTTGATTGTTAATGCATAAGAAAGATTGATCTTGGAGAATGTGTGTAGATTGTAAGGCCATTAACAACATAACTGCCAAGTGTAGGCATCCTATTCCTAGATTAGACGATATGCTTGATGAATTATATGGTGCATGCATGTTTTCGAAGATTGACCTTAGGAATGGGTATTATCAAATAAGAACGAACGAGGGAGATGAATGGAAGGTTGCATTTAAGATAAAACATGGTTTGTATGAGTGGTTAGTAATGCCTTTTGGATTAACTAATGCATCTAGTACTTTCATGAGATTAATGAACCATGTTATGCACCAATTCATTGGAAAATTTATGGTTGTTTATCATCTTGTATATAGTAGGAATTTGGATAACATGTAGAACAGCTTAGATTAGTTGTAGAAGTACTTAGGAAAGAAGGATTGTTTGCTAATCTCAAAAAGTATGATTTTTGTCAAGATGAGCTTGTGTTTCTAAGATTTGTTGTGAGTGCTTCAAGAATCAAGGTTGACCAATCCAAGGTCAAAGCAATCCAAGATTGGCCGAAACCTGTTACTATTACCCAGTAAGAAGTTTTCATGGTTTGGCTAGTTTTTACAAGAGATTTGTCAAGGACTTTAGTACTATTACAGCACCATTGACCGAAGTAATCAAGAAGAGTGTGGGATTCCAATAGGGAAAGGCACAAGAAAACTCTTTTAACTTGTTGAAAGAAAAATGAACTAATGCTCCTCTATTGGTTTTACCTAATTTTTCTAAGACTTTTGAGATTGAATATATGCTTCAGGTGTAGGTATTGGAGCGGTGTTGATGCAGGAAGGAAGACCTATAACATACTTTAGTGAGAAGATGAATGGGGCAACATTGAATCATCCAACCTAGGACAAAGAGATGTATGCTTTAGTTTGAGCTTTGGAGACATGGCAACATTACTTGACGGGAAAGAAATTTGGGATTAACACAGATCATGAATCTTTGAAGCATATTAAAAGCCAAAAGAAGCTTAACCGATGGCATGGAAGGTGGATTGAATTCATTGAGACTTTTCCTTATGTCATACGCTACAAGAAAGTTAAATAAAATGTGGTAGTCGATGCTTTATCCCGAAGATATGTTTTATTTTCAACCTTAGATGCTAAATTGTTTGGTTTTGAACAAGGAAATATATAGAAATTGTGTTAAACATGGTTATAGTAAATTCTATATATTTGATGGGTACTTGTTTCAGGAAAGTCAACTTTGTGTGCCTTGCTGTAGCATTAGGGAATTACTCGTTAAAGAAGGTCAAGGTGGGGGTTTAAGAGAACACTTTGGTGTAGTAAAAAATTTGTCCATATTACAACAATACTTTTATTGGCCGAACATGAGGAGAGATGTAGAGAGGATTTGTGAGAGGTATATCACGTGTAGAAAGTCAAAATCTAAGCTAAAACGACATGGTTTGTATAAGCCATTACTTATTCCTTCTTATCCTTGGGTAGATTTATCTATGGATTTTGTATTGGGGTTACCTAGGTTAAGGATGGGTAAGGACTCTATTTTTGTGGTTGTTGATGATTTTCTAAGATGGAACATTTCATAGCATGTAATAGGATTGATGATGCATCTTATGTAGATAATTTGCTTTTTAAGGAAGTAGTGAGACTTCGTGGCATGCCTAGGACTATTGTTTCAGATAAGGATGCTAAGTTCTTAAGTTATTTTTGGAAAACATTATGGGCTAAGTTAGGTACTAAAATTTTTATTTTTCACTACTTTTCATCCACAGACTGATGGATAAAATGAAGTAGTGAATAGAACTTTGTCTGCATTGTTGAAAGCATTAATTAGTAGAAATTTGAGAACTTGGGAAGAATGTTTGCCGCATGTTGAGTTTGCTTAAAAGAGAACCATACATTATACTACTAAATATTCACCATTCAAAATTTTTTATGGCTTTAATCCTTTAACTCCATTAGATTTAACACCTTTGCCTTTACGTGAATATGCTAATCTAGATGGTAACTAGAAAACTGAGTTTGTTAAGAAAATTCATGAAAAGGCTAGAGTAAACATTGATAGGAGGACTAAACAGTATGCTAAAGCTGCTAATCAAGGTCGGATTAAGTTAGTGTTCGAACCAAGAGATTGGGTTTGTTTGTACTTGAGAAACGATAGATTTCTTGAACAATACAAGTCAAAGCCTATGCCTCAAGGAGATGGAGCTTTTCAAATTTTGGAGAGGGTCAATGAAAATGCCTACAAGCATGATTTGCCAGGTGAGTATAATGTGAGTGCTACTTTTGTTGTTTCCAATTTATCTTCTTTTTCTATAGGTGATGATTTTGATTTGAAGGCAAATCATTCTTGAAAGGAAGGGAATGATGAGAATCCGTCCGTATCCTACAATCAACTACTTGCTAGGGTGCTAATTCTGTACAATTGAAGACCAGCCCAATTACTAAGACTCAAGCTAAGAGGTTTAAGGATAATCTTGTTAGCTTCATACAAAATGTAATTAAATCTCAAGAGCGCATATTAGTATCAGAAGATTCTAAGCCCGTGCTGAGCATCCAACTTGTGAAGGCAAAAATGGACCTGGGAAGCTGTTTTGGTGCATTTGAGGACTCTTAGCAGTAAAGGGCGAGTTTGTTAGCCTATGAATGTGTTTGAGCTCACTAAGAGGCCATGAAATCATATCAGGGTAGAGCAAGGGTGCCCAAGTATGTCATTAGCGTCCAAGCTTCCACATTGGCTGGATTTAGCTAGTTTGGTATTGGGAAGGAGCTCACTTACATTCCAAGCAAGCTTTGATAATTTCAATCAATGGCAACGTTTGGGGACCAGTTCTAATTGTACTAGGCATCCTACATGGCATGTTAAATCAGATTTGGAGCCTAAATTAGTTGGAGATTTGACAACTACAGCTTATTTGGAAAACTAATAAAATCATATTTAGAGCCTAAATTAGCAGGAGATTGGATAAGTACAACTTATTTGGAAAATTAATAAACTATTTTCCAAATATGAAATTTGACTTTTGTTTTAAGAAATAGTCTTTTATTTGCTGGACAAATTAATTTCGTAAGGCTGAATTTTAATATTTGTGATTGTAAATTAATTAATTCCTCTTTAAAAGTTAAGAAATTAATTAATACAAATTAGATTAGAAAAGACATGTAAAATTCAACCACACCTTTGGTTAAGTTTTATTGGCTGGTTTTGACCTATTGTTTTAGGTTTTTTATTTTGTCACTTTAGCTTATTTAATGGCTTATTTCTCAATAAATGATACTACATTATTCGTTCATAAAAATTACTATGAAAAAGATTTCTCTTTGCTCTCTTTAGAACACCTAGAACACAGAATAGAGAATGAGTGTTTTAGTTTGACTTATCAAGAGGACAATCCAAAACCTATTGTGACATCTTCGATATATACCAAGATTTTTAATCACAGATTGATTAGGGGTCAAGGTGGCCATTAGAATCTGAACTTAATTTTGATCCGGGCTAATATAATATGGGTTTAAGAGCAAGTCGACCTAGGTTCATATAAACTGGTGAGTTATATTTTTCAGCCATTTTTTGTTTTTTTGTTTTTTTGTTTTTTGTTTTTCTTTTTTTTTTGGTTGGGTTACTGTCACTGCTTGGTTTCTTGGTGTGTTTATTGTTGGTTTGCGGGGTTGCTGTTTTGCTGGATTGCTAGGTTACTGCTTGCTGTATTGTTGTGTTGCATGGGTTGTAGGTGAAAAAACTTAGGTAGTGGGTTTTTTTTTTCAAAATTAACCGGAGGCTTTTCTAAATATTTTTGGGGTTGATATTTTGTTTGTGATTTTGCTTGGGTTTGGGGTTTTTGTCGCGATTTTGCTTAGAATTAGAGTTTTGTTCTTGATTTTGCATTGGGCTTGGGTTTTCATTTTGATTTTGGTCACTTTTTGTGTAGTGGTTTGGGTTGGCACAACGACCAAAGTTTGCTCCATTGGGTGATCAACTTGGCCTCAAGTTGTGTTTGGGTTTGGTTATTGGGATTGTGTGGAATTTGGCATCATTGAAAAATGTACCCTTAAGTTTATTTTATTGGTTGATAATATGAAATTGAATTATTATATGAGTCTGAATTGGATAAAAATATTCATTTTGTATATTTTTATTATATATTTATAATTTTAAATTAAAGCTATAGTTGTTATAATATGCGTGGGAAATTTGAGTTGTAATGGTTTCCATGGAGGAGTTAAAATTGGTAGGATTGAAATCTCATGATTGTCATACACTGATGCAACAACTCTTGCCTCTTGCAATTTCCTCAATCCTTCCTAAAAATGTGAGGCATCCAATTGCAAGACTTTGTTTTTGCTTTAATGCTATTTGCAAGAAGTCCATCATTCTTGTTGAATTGGACATAATCCAAAATGATATTGGTACAACTTTGTGCCGGCTAGAGAAATTCTTCCCACCATCATTTTTCGATGTAATGGTTCATCTAACTTGCATTTAGTACGAGAGATTAGATTGTGTGGACCAATACATTTCAGGCGAATGTACCCATTTGAGAAGTATATTAAAGTATTGAAAGGTTATGTGCAGAACAAAAATCACCTAGAAAGTTATATTGTTGAGAGCTATATTTGTGAGGAAGTGATTAAGTTTTGTAATGAATATCAAAGATGATTAGATGTAATTGGAAACATCATTGGTAGGTATCAAAAACTAAATGATGAGGATGATGTCGGTGCCCCTGTTAAGGGTGGAAAAACCCAATCAATTAATCAACAACTTTAGGAGCAAGTCCATATATGTGTACTATCGAATGTCCAGGAGGTGGAACCGTACATGAGATACATATATCCATGTTAAAGTATAAATTAGTGATTATTTTGAATATATTTGTTAAATAAGAAAACTTTTCTTTGTTTTAGAATTCATTTGGAAGCCTTGATGCTAAGAAAAAAAAATCAAGGAAAAAAAAGCAAAATGGTTTCAAGATGAACATAAACATACATTTATGTATTGGTTACATGATAAGGTAAGTTCAAAATAAACTGTTAATATCAAGGTTTTAACTTTAGGTTTAGTGAGTAAATAATGTATAATTGTATTTCCATTTACTAGATTGAACAAATGCAAAGTCAACCAAATCATATAGTGTGACAGCCCAGACCACCCACATGCGATATTGTCCTCTTTGGGCATGGGGAATCCTCTTACAACTCAGCCCTCAAGGTTTTAAAAGGCCTCGCAAAGGAAATGAATCCACACCCACTTATATGGAGTGCTTCATTCCCCTTTCCAACCGATGTGGGACTTCACATATAGTTTCCGAAACATTAAGATAGAATGTACATGGTTCGCAATGATTGGTAACGAAACATGAAAGATATGAGATTAAAGGAGTTCGATTCAACACTTTGGATAGGGATAATAAGTGGGTCATCTAGAATTGTGGGGCAAAGGTAGTTGGTAAAAGTGAGAATTTTGCTAGTGCTAAGAACAATAACCTTATTTTAGCTGAGATGACATACTATGGGGCAATAATAGAATTCTAGCATGTCAATTGCATTGTGTTTCGAATTCTCGTATTCAAATGTGATTTGGTTGATAGTAGTGGTGTGAAAGTTGATGAGATGGGCTTTATATGTATTAACTTAAATAAATTTGGATATAAATCTTACCCATTCATTATGGCTTCACAAGTTCAACAAGTAGTTTATGTTGAGAATCAACTTGATTCTAGATCCATTACAACATGGTACTTCTGTTGACGATGAATTGGTTGCAGAAGATGGTCTTAGAGATTCTACCATGGTTCACAACCATTTGTCTTTCAGTTGACAAGTGTGGTTGAAAGTGATAATGAGGAAGAATGTGATAATGGTTATGTTCGTAATGATTGTGAGGGATATGAATAAAAAACATACCATTTACTAAACAAATTCGTAATTAGATTCATTAACTTATGTTTAAATAATTACATTTGTTATTATTATTTTTTTTTATTTTTTGTTCCATTGTCATTATATGTTTTCCACTGTTATTATATTTTTTTGTTAATTATGTGTACATTCACAAATGCTTAATTTGCTTAATTAATTTTTTTGTTATTTTGTCAATTAATTTGTGCAAAATTTAGTTGTGCTTATTTAATTTATGAATTTGTTTTTTTTTTATTATTGTTTTAATTTATTTTTTGTTCTTATTCTTTTGATGTAGATTTATGGACCCGTTTGATCAACATGCCCTCCCATATAATGATGATGATAGATCATCATCAAGTAATGAGGTCGACCATATTTTGAGACACCCGAAATATTTAAGCATCCACCCGAAATGTATCAATTCATAGTCTCAGAGATGTTGAATGAATTTTTAAAACAGAGATTGACAGAAGAGTTCAATATATATTTATAAGTATTTATCAAATGCACAAAAGTTAAGTACTTCTATAATTATTTTGTCATTAATTACTCAAAAATATACTTAATTATTTAATTTTCTAATATATATATATGTGTTTCTAATTTTGCAGAAACTAAGTGAGCAACAATCTGAAAGAAGAGAATCGAATAAGCATCCCCATAGAATGGGTGTGTTGGGATATGCAAGATTGGAAAAAACTATGGTATGTTTTCTATTTTTACTTCCATTTAACTGTATATGAATTTTTTATTTTAATCACATTGTATTATTAATATTTACATGTAACTTTTGCAGCAAATTGAAAGAAGCACCTAAGAATACATAGAACGTGAGGATCTATGGACATGGACACGAATGGGGAAATATGGAAAATATGAAAATGAAGAAACGGAAATTTTAGTGGGAAAAAAATTGTGAGTATTTTTATTTACATAAAAATGTATAATTGTAATGTTTAACTATTACCTTTTATCAAATATGATTAATTTTATAGTTTATATATTTTTATGATTGAAATATGGATATTTTTGTTTAGTTTTTTAACTTGATATTTTTATTCATTTACATAATTTTGATTAATTTTATTATTCCTGTTGCCATGCAAAATATATTAATTTTTAGTTCAATATTGTAATTAAATATTCATGTAATCATTTAATATATAATGCAAGCATAATTAATTATTTTTTGCCACTATATACTGTTATGCCTAAAATATAGATATTTTTGTTTAGTTTTCAATTTTATATTTTTATTCATTCACTTAATTATGCTTAAATTTATTATTATTGTTGCCATGCATAATATATTAATATTTAGTTAAATATTGTAATTTTCTAGTTATTTAATCATTTAATATATATTGTAGAATGTCCTAAGGAAGAAGGCAAAGGAAGGAGAAATTGAGTCTTCACCTCAGATGATATACTTACACAAGCTTTGGGGATCGATGAGTATGAAGATTAGCTTAGGGGTATAGGCAAAGGTTATACAATGACTATTTTTTTTTCACACACCTAAGTAAAGTTCACAAAAAAAGGATAAATCCAAGAAGAGTGAGAGAATTAACAAGCTAAAACTCTTGTTAGTGGTCTTTTGGGGATCATTCAAAACAAAGGCAACATTCAAAAGATTAGTGAGTTAGTATCTGCATGTGGTGTTAATCTACAGTCCCATCCTCATACACCTAGACAACAATCTACGCATGGAAAGGAATTACACTCTTGTACTCATACTTGGTCACCACATGGAGACTTGCAGTACATGACAATGATGTTGCCGATCTAAGGCCCTCATCTACTGCTAAGCTTGATGCTCCTCCTATTTATCCATCACCTTTCACGTCTTCAAAGGTATTGTAAAAAAAAAATTGAAATTTATATTTAGCATTAACATATATGTCTAAATGCTAATATTTTTATTCATTTTTTTATGTTTATGTTAGATTTTGTTATCATTATTGCTACCAAAAGTGTAAATATATATATATATATAAATATTTCTATATTAATTAGTTACTCTAACTTTGTTTCTAATGTAGGACGTTAAAAGCAATATTGCACCAGGCAGTGTTGAAAATATAGTAGTACGTGGTACTTTGGCTCCTTCTATCCCATCGGATGTGTGCCATGGTGTTATGCTAGGTGATCGAAATTTGAAAGTCACTGTTGATGAGGTGATTGATGAATTTGCCCCTTTACCTATATCATCATATGATATTGGATGTGTCAGTGATGTAGAAGAGGCATTTATTGCATGGTCTAGACATCTTGTTGTACCGTTTGATACAACTGTATATGATAATTTATATGCATGTGTGAATAATATTTTTTTTTCCTGTTATACTAGCATTTTATTGGTTGATATTTGTAGGCAAGTTTGAAGAAAAAACATGTTGAGGATGATCAGTGTGGTGATGGTGATGCCTTATCAATAGTTACCCCACCAATTTGCGAGTTGTTACATCGAATTGAGGATTTCGAGAGCGATCATTTATGGACATTTCATATGATTGGAGGAACCGTGGGATATAAACAAGATTTATGCATATCAAAGAATGATATAACTGAGTTTTATTACATGCATGAATTATTTTCTTAGTGCATTTTTTTTTCAAAAGGTAACTTAAATTTAAATGTGTTTATTTCCAATTATTCAATTCAATTAATTATAATTATCATTATAAAAAAATATATTTACTTCTAATTTGATTATGCAGGTACTTATATAATGGACTGATGGATACACAAGCTGAAGAGAATTATTGTTTTATTTATCCCGCTATCATTGCAACAATTGGTCATGCAAATCCTTAAGAAAGAATGATTAATATATTTAGTAGATGACAACATGCAAGACAATGTCATCGATGGTTCTTTCCATACTATGCAAGGTATGTTGTGTTAAGTTATAATATATTCTGTTACATAATTAATTTAATCAAATGACATATTAACTAATAATTTATGGGTATTTTTAATAATCATTAGTGTTAGCTGTTGTTGATCTTTAAAGAGCAGTAGTATGGTTTTATGCTTCATTAAAAAATTGTATTAATAAAGATTTTAGATCTTGCTTGATGAGTAAGTTAATTGCCAAATGTGGTTATTATATCATGATAATAATTATTTACTTTATACTAATTAGTATTTATTTACTTTGTATATATTTTAATAATTTTTAAACATAATTTTTTCATATGCAGTATGAGTGTATAACTTGGTCACAAGATGACGTCCACCAATTTAGAACTGAATGGGCATCGATTATGATCTCAGACCTTTCATCTCAATGAGTATAATAGTTTAATTGCTTTTATTTGTACATAACTATATAAAATAGTTGATAAAATAGAAAAATTATTTTATGAATTAATATTTAATTTATTTAAAATAAGTGTTTATTATGCAAATATTTATTTGAATTTTGTTGTGTATTAATTACTTTATATGAAGCTAGCTATTAAACAATTCTAATTGGGAAAATTAAAAACAAAATTCAACTAAAAAAAAAAGACGATGCTTTTAAAAAAAAGTCACTCTATAATAGAAAGAAAAGCATCGTTAAATACATGCCAAAAGCTTTGCTAGATATGAGAACAAGCAACGCTCTGGATAAGAAAATACACGACACTTTTTTTTGTAAAATGTGTTGGCTAGATATTGAAATAGGAGACGTTTTTTCAAAAGCATTGCTAGATGTGGGAACAGACGACGCTTTTTTCAAAAAAGTGTCACTAGATGTGGGAGAATAGGCTACACTTTTTTAAAAAAGCATCACCATTTATAATAACAGGCGATGCTTTTTTAAAAAGCAGCGCTATATATAATATTAGGCGATGCTTTTTTTAAAAAAAGCGTCGCTAGATATTAAATAAGGCAACACTTTTCTTAAGAAAAAGAGTCATTAAATACCAAAATATGGCGATGCTTTTCTAAAGAAAAAGCATTGTTAGATACTAAATTAGACGAATTTTTTTTAAGAAAAATCATTGCTAGATACCAAATCAGGCAAAAGCATCTCTAGATACATAATTAGGCAATGCTTTTCTTAAAAAAAGCGTCGCTAGATAAATAATCAAACGGCGCTTTTTTAATAAAAAATAGTCATTAGATTCATAATCAAGAGATGTTTTTTAAAGTGTCAGCTTTGTTTTAATAATTTTAACGACACCATATTAGGCAACGCTTTGTTAAGCATCAGCTTATATTTTGCACGATGAACTAATTGCTTCGCCTATTATTTTATTTTATTTTTTTTATAGTGATATCAATTATATACATACATATCTCGGTTTAGCAACTATAAATTATACATCATTATTATTCAACAAAAAAAAAATGATCTATACCTCTTTGTTAATAAAGAACCAATTATAAAAAATTGTACAGAGGATATATTTCATCTTTTGATATATTCTTTTGTTTTCATCTCTAAAATCAGATACAGTACTTTTCAAAGTGATTGCTGCATGGTTAAATAATTTAATTACTTTGCATAGGTTATCGAGATAGTTGCATCGACAAATTAGCTAATAAAATATTATACTAAGATTAATTAAAATGAAAAAAAATTACTCTAGAGCACTACGTACTCTTTGGTACTTCTCTTATGTTTATTATGAGCAACTTAATTTCCAATTTGTATTTGACGTCATGGTGCATGACATCAGCAACATGGAAAAAAAATTAATACACATGCCATTAAATTATTGAGTGTTAGAGGAGCAATGGAGTGCATTCATGTGAGGTGCCATGAGGTGCCGCGATTGGTATCCAAGAAAGTATGTTAGAATTTTCTTCCATCTCTTGCTATGTTTCTTTTAATTATTTAGAGTAATTTCTCTCTTTGTTTTAGTGTTTCAAATATATAACTTTTGAGTATAATTATAAATGGTTAATTGAATCAATCTAATTTGATATTTAACATTGTTTTAAAACAAAAAAAAGAAAAATATATATGTACTATGAATAAGAATGTACTAGAATAACATCTTTCTTAATAAAATATCAATTATCATCTACACAGAAAAAACTGACTAGGAAATAAATAGAGTTTACATGAAGATAATAATATATATCTTAAATTCATCCTGAACAATTAAACCAATTTATTAAAAATATGGTCTATTAAAAAGTGTGAATGGGCAAACAAAATATTATAATTCTTGGGATTCTTCACTAGAAGCTTCTACTTATAAAACCGTTACATGGTCGTCGTGGTACGATATGGTTAATAAGTTAGCGTCACATTGATTTGCATCATTCTATGCGAATTTTGAATATATGCATAATGTATGCATTCCCATTATGATTATGATCATGTTGATTCTAACAGTTTGTATCGTGATTTATCCAATTTTTTTTAATTTTCACCAAGTTTAATACGGGTTGATCGGGTGAGGGGTTTGGAATCAACTTTTTATTGATATGAGTTTGGGCTTTGACTTCTATACTACTGCAAAAAGCTCTTCAATACGAGTACATTGTAACACCCCATACCAAATTTCTGTAAAAAGTTTTGATTTTTGATTAAATTTGACCATTTGATTGATATAGATACCAGAGTTGACTTTTTATTCTTAGAAGTTATAGCACCAATATACAATACACGAGGTGAGTTCAAATTTGTGATCCTCATGCCTTAAGCTTCATTTTGGTATATAAGTTGTAATTTCAAACTAAGGTTTGTGTATTTCTCCTAGGTGAGCTATATGTTTATTACCCGATAAAAAAAAATAGTATTTTAAATATACTTATATTCTTGATATTACTTTAGACACTCGGGTAAATCATAGGACGGATCCTGTGGAAGATCTAGAATAATTCACAAATTATTGGTATGTGATATATTTTCAATATTTTTGTGTTATATATATTAATCTATATAAATTCTTGGTTTGACAGGTATATATATATACACATATATTTGTTCATGTTTATCTGTAAATTTTTATCAAACAGTAGAATATGTTTAAAAATAATTAATTCAAGTTATTGAAATATCGATTTGAGATTTGGAAATCTATAAATTTTATTTAAATATTTTTTTCATTTATTTATTCGTCTTATTTGACAAATCTTACTGTTGATAAGAAACATGTTAGTATTTATTTTCGGACATGGTTTATAAAATGGATTTGCTAAAAGGTTAGTATGTTGGTATTTCTTCTCACATGCATCATATAGTAATAGTGTTCCCTATTCTTGTTATCATTAATTAGGGCGCATGTATATTTAGCAATCCTATGGGAGCTAAGATGAAAAAGAGTAGGTAAGTACTTTATGATGTGAGTATTAGCCTCTGTCCACTTAGTTGTAGGATAGGAGGTTATTAATATCGATGCCTTTGGAATGTCAAAGGGTCGATTGCATATGTCTCCTCTCCTTCCTCTTTATCAGGTGGTGTTTAGGACACCAAACATCCACCTGGCAACATTTAGATTATAATATGGTGCATCAGGTGTACATATGATATTTTATGTATTTTAAATGTTTCAACATGGATTCAAATTGTTTATTGGTTTATTTATTTAATTTAATTTAAGCATTTTTAATTATGTTACTATTTCATTTTACTTATTTGTGAATATGATTATTTTTAGGATATTTATTTAAATGTTATTTTATCTTATTTTATTTTCTATTAAAATATTTTATAAATGCGGATATAAAAATTATTTGTTTTTATGAAAATATTTTTTTAAATAGCAAAACTTTTCAAAACGGATGGACTAGCAGGGGTTTTGAGAGAAAAACTGTTTTTTGAATATTTATTTTATTTTCTTATCTTATTATTATTATAATTGCTTTTATTTCTTTTTATTAATATTCCTATTATTTATTTATTATTATTATTATTATTTATATTGTTAATATTAGAATGATACCATTTACTTGGATAATTAGCATCTCATTTGTTTTCTTTATTTTAGAAACATGTTCTCCTAGGCCTAGGTAGATAGCAGATCGACCGTACGAGCTGTGTAACCCATTCGACTGCGATGCTCTTTCAGTTGTATCATGCAGTCTTTCCTATTTCTCATACTGTTATTATTTTATTAGTATTGTTTTCCTTTTATTTGTCATATTTATATTTCAAATATTCTTAGAATACTCTTATGGCAATTATAGACCTAGGATACTATATTTATTTATTTATTTATTTTGTTGCTTACCATTTATTGGAAAACTAAAATTTATGGAAAATTGTACTAAATGGAAGGAATAAAGTGAATGTATATTCATAAATGTGTCTTTTGTGTAGAGAAAATTTTAGGAAAATCCATATCTCAGGGAAAATGCTGCTAAACTTTCTGTAGAATTTTTTATAGTGTTTTCCCAAGTCGAGACCACCCTAGGGTTCTAGTAAGGAATTATGGAAGAGGTTTTAACATTCATAGACAAGTAACACACTTTATTTGGAGTTATGGATAATAAGTTATGTGTCTGTAAAGTTTCATGATTTGTTTTAGCCGTATTGGTCCCATAGGTAGCGTTTTATTCAAAAAAGACAAAAAGATAAATTAAAAACGTCTTCTAACCATGCCATGTTCAAAATTTCAGTTATTGACTAGCCAGGTTGTCCGAACTACACCTTGACAGGTGTTAAATTTGGGTTTTCTATAACTAGTGTTGTTCAAATAACACCCAATGTTATTTGAACAACTCCCTACTAATCGAGTTAAATCCCAGTTTGGTTGAGAAAGGAAATGGAGAAAGAATGGTGTCAGATAAGACCCATTTTTTTCACCAAGGAAATAACCCTCTGTCGGCAACATTTACCACCTCATTGCTTGCACCACCTTGTTGCCTTCACGAAACCTAACCTTTCCACCAAATCTCACACTGGGAGGCTCATCGATGCACCGAAATCAACATCCAACTTCAACAGCCATGTCTTGATCCAATTGCTGGATTCAGATCACTTCCAGGTCAAGGGGATACTCTCTTCCACAATTTTCAAACATCTTGAACATGATTCTAACCTCCTTTTAGCTGGAACCAAGCATGTATGACTGATAAAGTGAAAACCCACTTTGGCGGCGACTTTTAAGCAAGGAATCCATTCACCACCAACCATCTATGGGCTAGGTAAATTCACAAATGAAATACCCATTCCTTTAGCTTCAATTTGGTGTAAAATTTTTAAATTTTGGTTGAGTATTGAGTATAAACCAAAATTGGGAAACTTTAGTTTGTATTTTGTGATGCATATAAGCTTCTAATGGTCATGGAAAATTAGTTGAAGGTCTAATTTCATTAGAATACCAAATGCAAGAAAAACTCCAATTTTAGATACCAGGTAAGATGGGTTTATACAAATTCTTCGATGGACTGTGTGCATATTTATATTTATATAAAGAAAATGTATATAAATATTTATGTAGGTTATGGTTAGTATTATTATATTTCTATTTATCTTTATCTGGGATCCAAGTTATCTTTATCTGTCATTATTATTATATTTCTATTTACATATATGTGATTGGTATATTCATGAAATGCTGTAAAAAATTGTGATTTGTTGTAAATGAAAACTTGGGAAAAGATGAGGCCATCTTGGGGTTTAGGTAGTAAGTTCTAGAAGGGATCCTGACATATGTAAAGATATTTTTGGTCCATTATTTATTTCTTATATTTGTATTCCTATGCTATTGTTATCGAAGTCCTACAAATTTGTGAAAATTTGTTGCAAGGCAGGGAGGAAACATTTGGGAGAGTCTAATTTACAAAGGAGATCCTGCTGGATTTTCTATAAAATTTTTGGTGGGGTTTCTTTTAGTCAATGCCATCCTAGAGTTCCGATAGATAACCCTGTGAGGGTCTTGGCAGTTTGGTTGGAAGTAATGTTTTATGATTATTATTAGATTTATGTGATTTTAAGATGCACCATATAATACTAGTGTTATGTATTATTGTTATCATTAATTAGCCTGTAGATACTAATTGACCATCCTATTGGAGCTCAGGTGAGAGATAGTAGATAGGTATTTTACGAGGTAAGCATGAGATGAGCATTAGTCACCTTTTCCTTAGTCGGAGGATGGTAGGTTGTTAGTATAGGTGCCTTTGGGATGCAATGGCTTCTGCTGCAGCTGAACTCGCTTGGATATCATACTTGCTACAAGAGATAGGAATCTCTTATGCTAAACCGATCAAACTATACTATGACAACACTAGTGCTCTTTATCTCACAATTAATCCAGTCTTTCATAATAGAACAAAACTCATCCAGCCAGACTATCATTTTATTTGGGAGAAAGTTACATCTGGAGATACAAACACACAGTACTTACCATCTACTTACCAAGTTGCAGATCTGTTCATAAAACCCCTCAGTTGTTTTCAATTTGTTCATTTTCAAAGCAAATTGGGAGTTCACAACCTTTCACTTGCCAATTTGAGGGGGATGATAAGCTAGATGTGCATGTCCTAAAGCCATGTCAACATATAGCCATGTCATCACATAACAAAGACTAGCAAGAGTTTGTTTTAGATAGTGTGATTCATCAAAACATTTTTTATCAAAATATTTTTCAAAAGGAAAAAATAGATAAATAAATTGTTCTTAATTATTATTATTTTTCTAAGGAGAAAAATATATAAACATATCATCAATTAATTGAGATTTAGATAAAAAAAATTGAAGAATAAATTTTAGGTTGAATGACTATTAAGTAAATATTTATGCACATAGAATAGAAGCTTTTCAAACCTTTATATCACATATTGATAATAATTCACATACCTATTGGAGATGGCTACCTAGTTGATGCAGTCATAATTGACATGTATGTATGTATGGTGTGGAATAATGCCATTACAGGTTATTATATTGCAATTTTATATTAATTTTCTCATAAATATGCTATTTTTTTCAAACAAAATATTTATCAAATTATATTATCCTTTTATCTTCAAATATTTCAGGAACTAATTCTTTTTTTTTTTTTTTGGCAAGAACTAATTCTTGTTATGTATGTCACGTATGCATGCAATATAGCCAATGATTGTCAAATTAATTCATCACAAATTTAGGATTTATTTCATTTGGATCTTTGAAGTTTGTAATCATTACAATTTAAAACGTGTATCAAACATACTGCAGAAATGAAAAAAAAAAAAATCATGAATTTTTTAAAAACAAAATATCTTCAATTATTTTTTTTTTTCTCTTTTACGACAACATAAAAAATGTGTATAAAAGAGATTTTTATTTTAGTCTTTTATTCCTTTTCGTATTTGCTAGTTTTTATTTTTTAATATATTAACTATTATTATCTAATGGTTATATTTTTTATCATTTTATATTAAAAATAAATAATTTTAATGTATATTTAGTACTTTATCTTTTAATTTATAATAAATATTATACGTATATATAAATTTTATAAACTCCCCACTTACATATTCTTCTACTAAAATTTTCTCCATATTTTTAAATAAGTTAAATGATTTATACATGTATGTACTATTTATGTTTTTTTGCCATTCCGTATTTTTTCATCTATGAGAGAAAGTTGAAGAAGCTTTTAGAAAAGGTAAACAAAATATAAGAGAATAAGAAATGAAAATATTTTCATTGTTACTTAAAGAGTCCTTGATCGATGCTCATACGAACACCAATAGGCTCTATTTGTAGAGCTTACAAAAGATAAAATATAGTAGTAGGACTAACTAATGTAGAATATGCGAAAGGAAAGTCAAAATTCTCTCTCCCATGAGTAGAGATTGATCGCTTGATTCTCACTTGCACATAACCACAGAAGTTATCGTTTGGTTTCTTGCCTCAATATGACCAATATGTAGATGTATATTGGATATGGGTAGAATGCATTTTGGTATTCTAAAGTTTAAGAGTGATGTAATTTCAACTTTGAACTTTTGATTTGGGTAATTTAAACTTTCAATTTTCAAAACAATTACAAATTGATTCACTTTATAATGGTGGTGTTAAAATTAATGGTGATGATTTTTCCATTTCTATTTATGGTTTTTTATTTGAAAATTTGTGCCCTTAATTAAATTAAAATACCCACAATCATAATTAAATATTTTTTATCCTAAAATTGGACCAAAATAAAAATCAAAATAAAATAAAATTTTTGGTCTAATAAAAAATAATTTTACTAGAGCAAAAATTAAAAATATTATTTATGCCTAAACAAAAACAAAAAAAAAAGAAAAAGAAAAAGAAATTAGACCAAATTTTTAAAATAAAAATAATATTTTTTTTAATTAGACTAAAAAAATAAAGTTTTCTCATTTTCCTCTTTTCCATCTTCTTATTCTAGAATTCTTTATGGTACCCTTAAATAAACATCAAAAAAGGAAAAACAAAAAGACCAAATTTTAAAAAATAAAAATAATTTTTTTAAAAAAAGTTTTTTTTTTTAAAAAAAATTAGACCAAAAAAATAATGTAATTTTCATTTTCCTTTCTGTCATCTTCTTATTCTAAAATTCTTAATAGTATCAACGTACAATTTACCTGTAAATAAATATGAAATTTAAAAGAGGGATGAAAATTCTAGATAAATACAATTTTACTAATATTTAAGGAATTTTTATCAAGATGGAATTTATCTATCAAGCCTATTAGTTATCTAAAAGCTTATGTTGGTGCCTATACAAAAGGGGTCCAAGCTTTATCTTTATTTTTGACACACCTAAAAATTTCCACAAATATCATCGCTTATTTCTCTCAATTTTAGTTCTTCAAGTTCATAGTTTTAGTTTATTTATTTTTTCATTTGATCCATTTATTTCATAGTCAAGTTTCTTTTTAGTGTTTCTATTTTGTCATTAAGATTTTATTTTTATTAAAGTCATTTTATTCATTTGAAGCATTATAACCTATTTTATAATTCTCTTTCATTGTTTGGTTATGATATAATTGTAACACCTTGTCTCCATAGGCGGATCTGTCACTCTCTACTAATATTGTTCCCAATTAGCCACGCACTAGGCGTAAGGTTTTTTATTAAGAGTTTCTAAAAGGTCAAGGTTTTTTATTCAGAGTTTCTAGGAGGTCATCATATTTGGATTATTCTCACATAAGCAAGCTTAACTTTGGAGCTCTTCCGAACCCTGAAACCAACAACTTTGAAAAGTCGGTGTTTTGAGAGTGATTATTATCATATTTGAATCATCCTATGTTCCACACTAGATAGCCTACCAATGCCCTGCACCCGCCCACACTGATCATCACAATCCACCTCCTTTAAGGCCCAACGTCCTCATTCGTACACTTCTGATTTGGGTACAAGTTTTGATACCATTCGTACTCGTTTGTACACTTTCGATTTGGGTACAGGCTTTGATACCATTTGTAGCACCTCGCCTTCACTGATGGACCTATCACTCTCTGCCAATATTGTTGGCAATTCAGCCATTGCATTTGGTATGAAATTTTTTGTTCAGAGCTTCCCAAGAGGTCACCCATCCTTGAACTTCTCTCGCCTGAGCATGCTTACTTCAGAGTTTTTTTGAATCTTGAAGCCAACCGCTTTAAACAGGTCTCAACATTGTGATAGTGATTATACTTACATTTGAACCATCCCCTGTTCCACACCTAGGTGATGTGGGATTAGATATCAGGTAGCCTACTAGTGCCCCATTCTCGATCATATTGGTCGTCACACAATCGCCTGATTATTTTATTATTCATTTTATTTTTCTTCATTTTAGTATCTAATTTGAAGGTGGCATGCCCTGTACATCACAGAGATTGCTTAATATTATCAATGTCAAGACCCAACCAAGAAACCTTTTAGAGCTCCCAAGTGGCCATATCTAGGGAAAGTTCTACTAGAGATTCAATAGAACATGCTGGCAGAATCCCCGCTACAATACGAACATTCCCAAAAAATACAACCTTGCTATTTAAAAAATACTTCAATATAAATATACCAACTCCATAACTTCCACAAATACAATTCCACAATTTGGTTTTTATGAAGAATTTTTATAAAATTAATTTTATCCCTTTACACATCGATTTCATATGGAAAATCGTATTTCGGGTTTTGTGAAGATAGTTTTATAATGGGGAATTCAAATCAAGCGTTTGTGTGAGTTTTTCTATGAAAAATAAATTTCAAAGGTTGAATTTTAATTTATTATATATATATATGGATTATTATTATTATTATTATTATTATTATTATTATTACTGTTAATGTTATTCACCACTCACTAGGATGTTTATCATCTCACATTTTTCTTGTTTCAAAACTTGTCTTCCTAGGTTTTGGTTGATAGCTGATTGTTTCTTATCCCTTCCATAACGCGTATTGTGTTCCCGTGCCTTGCAAAGTATTCTACCCTTTTTTGTCTTCTTTTTTTTTTTCCCAATTCTATTGTTCAATATTTCTATTCGGATTAATCTAATTCCTTACTTTTTACAAATGCTCAGATGATAGTATGGACTTAAGGTGTGTGTGTGATGTGATATCTCAAGTGTTGTAAATTGTTGAATTGTATTTGTGGAAGTTGTGGAGTTGGTATATTTATATTGAAGTGTGTTTTAAATAGCAAGGTTGTATTTTTTGGAATGTCCATATCGTAACGGGGATTCTGCCAGCATGTGCCATTGAATCTCTAGTAGAACATTCCCTAGATATGGCCACTTGGGAGTCCTAAAAGGTTTCTTAGTTGGATCTTGGCATTGATAATATTAAGCAATCTATGTGATGTACAGGGCATGCCACCTTCAAATTAAATACTAAACTGAAGGAAAATAAAATGAATAATAAAATAATCAGGCAATTGTGTGACGACCAATGTGATCCGGTATGGGGCACTGGTAGGCTACCTAGTATCTAATCCCACATCACCTAGGTGTGGAACATGGGATGGTTCAAATGTAAGTACGATTACTATCACAATGTTGAGACCTTTTCAAAGCGGTTGGCTTCAAGATTCAAAAAAACTCTAAAGTTAAGCATGCTCAGGCGAGAGTAGTTCAAGGATGGGTGACCTTTTGGGAAGCTTTGAACAAAAAATTTCATACCAAATGCGATGGTTAAATAACAATATTAGTAGAGAGTGACAGATTCGCCTATGGAAGCAAGGGGTTACAATTATATCAGAAGCAAACAACAAAATAGAATTCTAAAATGGGTTATAATGCTTCAAAAGAATAAAATGACTTTAATAAAAATAAAATCTTAATGACAAAATAGAAACACTAAAAAGAAACTTGTCTATGAAATAAATGGATCAAATGAAAAAATAAATAAAATAAAACTATGAACTTGAAGAACTAAAATTGAGAGAAAGAAGCGATGATATTTGTGGAAATTTTTAGGTATGTCAAAAATAAAGCTTGGACCGCTTTTGTATAGGCACCGACATAAGCTTCTAGATAACTAACAGGCTTGATTAGAGAAATTCGACCTTGATAAAAATTCCCTAAATATTAATAAAATTATATTTATCTAGAATTTTCATCCCTCTTTTAAATTTTATATTTAAAGGTAAATTGCACTTTGCTACTATAAATAATTTTAGAATAAGAAGATGAAAGAGAGAAAAATGAAAAAAAACATTATTTTTTGTCTGATTTCCCCCAAAAAAAAAACATTTTTAAAAAAACATTTTATTTTTTAAAATTTGGTCTTTCTTTTTTTTCATAGTCTGTTTTTTTTTTTTTTTTAATTTAAGGGTACCATAAAGAATTTTAGAATAAAATGATGGAAAAGAGGAAAATGAGAAAACTTTATTTTTTTAGTCTAATTTAAAAAAAATAATTATTTTTATTTTTTAAAATTTGGTCTTTTTTTTTTCATATTCTGGTTTTTTTTTATGTTTATTTAAAGGTACCATTTAGAATAAGAAGATGGAAAAGAGGAAAATGAGAAATCTTTATTTTTTTAGTCTAATTTAAAAAAACATTAATTATTTTTATTTTTAAAATTTTGGTTTGATTTTCTTTTCTTGCTTTGGTCTAATTTTCTTTTTCTTTTTTTTCGTTTGGGCATAAAAAATATTTTTAATTTTTGCTCTAGTAAAATTTTGTTATTAGACCAAAAATTTTAATTTTAATTTTGGTCTAATTTTAGGTTAAAAAATATTTAATTATGATTGTTGGTATTTTCATTTAATTAAGGACACAAATTTTCAAATAAATAACCATAAATACAAATGGAAAAATAACTAATATATTTTTGTAATGGTTTTAAAAATTCAGAGTTTAAATTACCTAAATCAAAAGTTCAAAGTTAAAATTACACCGCTCTTAAACTTTAGAATATCGAAATGCATTTTACCCATATTCAATATACATCTATATATTGGTCATACTGAGGCAAGAAATCAAGAGATAACTTCTATGGTTATGTGCATGTGAGAATCAAGCGATCAATCCCTACTCATGGGAGAGAGAATTTTGACATTCCTTGTGCATATTTTACATTAATTATTCCTATTACTATATTTTATCTTTTGTAAGCTCTACAAATAGAATCCGTTGGTGTTTGTATGAGCATTGATCAAAGACTTTAAGTAACAATGAAAATATTTCCATTTCTTATTGTCTTATATTTTATTTACCTTTTCTAAAAGCTTCTCCAACTTTCTCTCATGGTTGGAAAAATACGGAATGGCAAAAAAAACATAAATAGTAAACACGTGTATAAATCATTTAATTTATTCTAAAATATGGAGAAACATTTAGTAGAAGAATATGTGAGTGGGGAGTTTATAAAATTGATATATACGTATAATATTTATTATAAATTAAAAAATACAGGTACTAAATATACATTAGAATTATTTATTTTTAATATAAAATGATAAAAATGTAACCATTAGATAATAACAGTTAATATATTAAAAAAATAAAAATAGAAAATACTAAAAAGAATAAAAGACTAAAATAAAAAATCTCTTTTATACATATATTTTTTTTATGCTGTCGTAAAAGAGAAAAAAAATAATTGAAAATATTTAGTTTTTCAAAAATCTAAGTTTTTTTTCTTCATTTCTGCAATTTGTTTAATACACGTTTTAAATTTTTTCTTAAAAAAATGATTTTTTTTTTTTTTTGTACATTTGAAATTGATACAAAAAATGATTTTTTTTTAAATGCTTATTATTTGCAAATTTACTGAGTAGGCTCTTAAACTTTTCTTCTAAGAACAAATAAATCTATTATCTCCTAAGGTTTGACACTTAAATATAATTTAATCATTTTAATTTCAGAAATATCATTAGCCTTCTGTCAAGTTTTGAAAAGTTTTATCTTTTTCCCCTTATTATGTCATTCATATCCTTGATTTGGATCATTATTACCCGCATCTTTTACAAGAATGCAATTGTAATTTTAAAAATGTAGTAACTTAAATTGTAGTGATTAGAAACTCGAAAGATCCAAATAAAATAAATCCTAAATTTGTGATGAATTTCACAATCATTGGCTATATTGCATGCAAACGTGATATACATAACAATAATTAGTTCTCGCAAAAAAAAATAAAGTAAAAAAAGAATTAGTTTTGGAAATATTTGAAGATAAAAGTATAATATAATTTGATAAATATTTTATTTGTAAAAGCATAGCATATGTATGAGAAAATTAACATAAAGTTGCAATATAATAACCTATAATGACATTATTCCATACCATACATACATCCATGTCAATTATGACTGCATCAGCTAGGTAGCCATCTCCAATAGGTATGTGAATTATTATCTATATGTGATACAAAGGTTGAAAAATCTTCTAATCTATGTGGCATAAATATTTACTTAATAGTCATTAGACCTACAAATTATTCTTCAATTGTTTTTATCTAAATCTCAATTAATTGACGATATGTTTATATATTTTTCTCTTTAGAAAAATAATAATAATTAATAACAATTTATTTATCTATTTTTTCATTTTGAAAAATATTTTGATAAAAAATGTTTGATGAATCATACTAACTAATAGACTATCTACAACGGATAATGTCTTTGATGATGTCCATTTATTTTTGCTACATCAGCTTAATAGAATCCTTAAACAAAATTATTGGAGAGTTTTTTTTTTTTTTTTAAATCTCTGTCAATATTTTTAATATGGCAATACAAATATAGCAATTCATAAATTTATTAGACCTAATTTATCTTGCAGATATATACAATCATAAATAATATAATAAAATTAAAGATTGATTTTGTATCTCCAATTTTAATCAAGTGAAATCGAACCCTCATTACTGATGAAAACAAATGAAATAAGCTTTATACTATATTGATAAAAACTGTATTTTCAGCTTGTTACAAAGGTGACTTTCATAGCATTATTTATACAACATTGTAGGCCATTATAGATACAAGAAGATACAATAAGGATTATTAATGACTGATAACTACAAACAACCTTTCTAAAAGCTTTATCACCTGATAATGTTTATCCCTCACAGTTTTTAATAACTTGAAGATACCTTTTATCACTTGGAGTTGTCTTATCTAAAACAAACTCTTGCAAGTATTTGTTACATGATGACATGGATATACATTGATATGGCTTTAAGACATGCACATCTAGCTTATCATCTTCCTCAAACTGGCAAGTGGAAGCTTGTGAAATCCTAGTTTACCTTGAAAATGCACAAATTGAAAACAACTGAGGGGTTTAGTGAATAGATATGGAACTTGGTGAGTAGATGGTAATTACCATGTGTTTGTATCTCCAGATGCAACTTTCTCCCGAATAAAATGATAGTCTAGTTGGATGTGTTTGGTTCTATTATGAAAGACTGGATTAATGGTAAGATAAAGAGCACTAATGTTGTCACAGTACAATTTGATTGGTTTGGCATAAGAGATTCCTATCTCTTGTAGCAAGTATGATATCCAAGCGAGTTCAGGTGTAGCTGAAGCCATTGTATTTCGCTTCCTTACTTGAATGGGCAATAGTAGGCACTTTATTTTATGAACGATAGATTATGTTTGCACCAAAATAAATGCAAAATCAAGTGGTACTTCGTCATGTTAAAGGGTAGCCAGCCCAGTCAACATCAGAGCATCCTTGAAGTGAATTTGAGCTTTGCTTTAAGAAACATAAACCACAGTCCATTATGCCACAAACATACCTTAGTATACATTTAATTTCTCGAAGATGCTACTATGTGGGATTCTGAAAATGCTGACAGACTTATTCATAGCATGCTAAATGTCTAGCCTTGTGAACGTGAGATATTGAAGTGCTCCCACTAGGCTTATATATTGTATAGCATTAACAAGAAAATGATCATTGCTAAAGACAGCTTGTTTAACAGGGATTGGTGTTGCCATATGTACAGCTCCTAAAAATATTACTCTTTTTAGGAGGTCATGAGCATACTTTGTCTGAAATAAGAATAGTCCACCATGAAAGGGCCGAACCTCAATACCCAAAAAATAATGGAGACAACCGAAATCCTTTAGAGCAAAATCCTTGTTTATCCGGTTGACTAAAGCAACTATTAGAGAAGCATTAGAACTTGTCAAAAGTACATCATCTACATATATAAGGAGAAAAGTAATGTCAATATTATTCTTGAAAATAAACAAAGATGAATAAACTCTACTGCACTTGTGATGTGATTCCGCCCGAGCCTGCTCAACCGATAACCCCACTGGGGTGTTGACTCGACATGGATGAAGACTAGGCCAATTACAAGAGCTCAAATTAAGAGATTTAAAGACAACCTAGGAGTATTTATACAGGGGGTAAGCAATCTCAACAGAGCTTGTCCATACTTGACGATACAAAGCCTATTCTAAGCATCAAAGTGGTGGAAGCCGAAATGGACCCGGGTGACGGTTTTGGTACATTTTTGGAGTCCGGGAAGCATGAAATGGTTCCAATGCTTTATGGGTTCAATACATATGCCTAAGAGGTCATGGAATCAAGTTAAAGCAGCCTCAAAGGCAATCAAAAAGGGCTTGTACGGACAACATCAACAATTTGGCCGAATTTGTTGTATTGTTTGTTAGCTTTACTGTATTTTACTGTATTAGCCTTTTCTTATTTTTCCAAGCATGGGCAACGTGTGGGACTTCATATTCAGCTTATTTGGCATCCTAAAAAGCATCTAGAAGCTGATTTGAAGCTCAAAGAGGTCAAAGCCTGATCAAAGTCAACTTGATCAAAAGGCTAGCATTTTTAGTTTCCTAATTTGTTTTTACTTTTTGTTTTAGGAAACTACCATAACTTTTTGGCTTTTATTTATTTATTTTCTAGACAAATAACTTTAGGAAGGTTTTTATTTTATTCTTTCCATTGTAAATTAATTAATTCCTAATTTAATATAAAGGAATTAATTAATCAAACTTAGATTAGGAAAGGAAGTATAGTTTCGGCCAACTAGGTTTCTTTATGTGTGGTGGCCGGTTTTCTTTATGTTCTAGGGTTTTATTTCGTGGCTTTGTAGCCTATTTAAAGGCTTATTTTTCAATAAGAAAAAACTTTGATTTGATTAAGAAAATACTTGTGAGATTAATTATCTCTTTGTTCTTTGAGAACACCTAAAACACCATTAGAGAATTGGTTGTTTTAGCTTGACTGCTGGATATTTGGATTTTGGGTGCTTAAATTATTTGGATTAAAATTAGATAAAGGAATTGATACAAAACTTGAATTACAAGAACAACAACCAACACTTTTCTATAATTTTGTTCTCTTTGATTCTTGTTCGTATTTGAATTTCTTTTTCTGGAATTTTATTCTTGAACTCATAATCTACTACCATCTGGGGCAGTTTTCAAAAATTCCAATGTTTTCCCATTATTTTGTGTTTTCTTGTCTAGAAAGCCGAAAAATTAGGATTTGTTGGATTCTTTTGGTATTAACTACTTTTTGCTTACTGTTTGTTGATAAGTTTAATTAAAACATACTAGTGATCTAATTGCTGTTCTGAGGGTGTTTTAATTAGAACTTTGAGATAATTCATTGAGTGGAAAAAGGCAAGAGTGTGTGAGCTTAAAAGAGGGTAAAAGCCGAAACTAGTGTGCAAACACGAGTGTCGAGACCTTGTTTGAGTGAAACACCTGAGGGAGTGAATATTGTGAGGATTTATTTTTTTTTTGCAGTGTTTTACTAACATGGCAGATTCTAGAATAAGAAGAGGGGATCCACCCTTGAGGATCAATGAGGAAGAGTCCGTAGCATTCCATGGCGATGACCGAGCTACCGGGAGTGGAGACCAAGTGGACATGAGAGCTGTTTTGGAATCAATACAGCGGGTTAGTGCTCAAGTTGAGCATGTAAATCAAAGAGTGGGAAGACTAGAAGCCTCACAAGGAAGGCCGAATACAAGAAATAGGCAAGAATTCCATGGAGGACGAGGCCGAGGACGAGGAGGTCGTGAGAGGCCGAGAGAGGAATTTGATGAGGAGCCATTCGACGGTGACTTTGAGGAAGGTATGGACGAAACCTTTGCTGTCCAAGATAGAGCTAGCCATGGGAGATATAGGAGGGAAGATACTGATGTCATTCCGCCCGAGCCCGCTCCACCGATAACCCGCTGGGGTGCTGACTCGACACGGATGAAGACTAGGCCAATCACAAGAGCTCAAATTAAGAGATTTAAGGGCAACCTGGGAGTATTTATACAGAGGGTAATAAATCTCAACAGAGCTTGTCCATACTTGAAGATACAAAGCCTATTCGAAGCATCCAAGTGGTGGAAGCTGATACGAACCCGGGTGACGGTTTTGGTACATTTTTGGAGTCCGGGAAGTATGAAATGGTTCCAATGCTTTATGGGTTCAATACATATGCCTAAGAGGTCATGGAATCAAGTTAAATCAGCCTCAAATGCAATCAAAAAGGGCTTGTACGGACAGCATCAAGAATTTGGCCGAATTTGCTGTATTGCTTGCTGGCTTTACTATATTTTACTGTATTAGCCTTTTCTTATTTTTCCAAGCATGGGCAACGTGTGGGACTTCATATTCAGCTTATTTGGCATCCTAAAAAGCATCTAGAAGCTGATTTGAAGCTCAAAGAGGTCAAAGATTGGTCAAAGTCAAATTAGTCAAAAAGCTAGTATTATAGTTTCCTAATTTTATTCTACTTTTTGTTTTAGGAAACTACCATTACTTTTTAGTTTTTATTTATTTATTTTCTGGACAAATAAGTTTAGGAAAGTTATTATTTTATTATTTTCATTGTAAATTAATTAATTCCTAATTCAAAATAAAGGAATTAATTAATCAATTTTAGTTTAGGACATATTAGAATTCGGTCAAGTTTTCTAATTCCTATAGGAGTCCGGTTTTGAATTAATATTTTAGGGTTTGTTTTGTTTCTTTCAAGCCTATTTAAAGGCTTATTTTTCAATAATAAAAGAACTTTGATTTGATTAAGAAAATACTTGTGAGATTAATTATCTCTTTGTTCTTTGAGAACACCTAAAACACCATTAGAGAATTGGTTGTTTAGCTTGACTTATCAATAGGTTTTCCATCCCCTATTGTGGCGTCTTCATTATACCAAGGTTTCGAACCACAGGTTGGTTAGGGGTTGAGGTCCATTCCATTAGAACTTGAACTTAATTAAAGATCCGGGCTAATATAATACGGGTTTAGGAGCAGGTCGTCCTAGGTTCGTATCATTTGGTATCATAGCTAAATTTTGTTCAGGTTTGATCTATCTTTATTTGCTTTATTTGTTTTTGTGTTATTCTGCAATTTTAGCATTAGGTTAAGGTTGCATCCATCCTATACACGTTCAGCATCTTAAAAAAAAAAAAAAAATTCATTCCTAGTTGAATTAGGATTTCCTAGTTTTATCGTATTTTTGTTTCCTAGTTTGTTGGTTGTCTTTTATCATTGTTCTTGTTAATTTGGTTTTTGTTGATTTTTCTTTGCTGTTTTAGTCTTAGAAATTTGCATTCATATATTAAAAAAAAAAAAAAAAAGAAGAAGTTTGCGGCATCATTTAAAAAAAAAAAAAAAAAAAACTGCACATTGTGTTTATTTGGAGGTCACGGTTTGGTGTTTGTTTTGGAATTGGAATTGCAGTTTTGGTAATTATTCTTGCTACTGCAGTTGTTTGTGTTCTGTGAGTGAAAAAAAAAAAAAGAAAAAAAAAAAGAAGAGGTAAAGTCGAATAAAAAAAAAAAAAATTCAGTTTGTTGGAGTTTGATTTGTTTGCGGGAAATTTGTTGGAGCTGCTGGTTTTGATTATTTATGCAATATTTGAGTTGCTGGGAAATTATTCTTGCTGCTGGATATTTGGATTTTGGGTGATTAAATTTTTTGGATTAAAATTAGTTAAAGGAATTGATACAAAACTTGAATTACAAGAACAACAACCAACACTTTTCTATATTTTTGTTCTCTTTGATTCTTGATCGTATTTGAATTTCTTTTCCTGGAATTTTATTCTTGAACTCATTATCTACTACCCTCTGGTGCAGTTTTCAAAAATTCCAACGTTTTACCATTATTTTGTGTTTTCTTGTCTAGAAAGCCGAAAAAATTAGGATTTGTTGGATTCTTTCAGTATTGCCTACTTTTTGCTACTGTTTTGTTGATAAGTTTAATTAAAACATACTAGTGATCTAATTGCTGTTTTGTGGGTGTTTTAATTAGAACTTTGAGATAATTCATTGAGTGGAAAAAGGCAAGAGTGTGTAAGCTTAAAAGAGGGTAAAAGCCGAAACTAGTGTGCAAACACGAGTGTCGAGACCTTGTTTGAGTGAAACACGTGAGGGAGTGAATATTGTGAGGATTTATTTTATTTTTGCAGTATTTTACTAACATGGCAGATTCTAGAATAAGAAGAGGGGATCCACCCTTGAGGATAAATGAGGAAGAGTCCGTAGCATTTCATGGCGATGACCGAGCTACCGGAAGTGGAGACCAAGTGGACTTGAGAACTATTTTGGAATCAATACAGCGGATGAGTGCTCAATTTGAGCATGTAAATCAAAGAGTGGGAAGATTAGAAGCCTCACAAGGAAGGCCGAATACAAGAAATAGGCAAGAATTCCATGGAGGACGAGGCCAAGGACGAGGAGGTCGCGAGAGGCCGAGAGAGGAATTTGATGAGGAGCCATTGGACGGTGACTTTGAGGAAGGTATGGACGAAACCTTTGCTGTCCAAGATAGAGCTGGCCGTGGGAGATATAGGAGGGAGGATACAGATGAAGATTTGGGAAATATCAAGGTTAATATCCCACCTTTTATGGGTAAAAGTGATCCTGAAGCTTATTTGGAGTGGGAAGAGAAAATGGAGATGATTTTTGACTGCCACAACTATTCGGAAGGTAAGAAGGTGAAGATGGCAGCAATGGAGTTTGGCCATTATGCACTCCAATTCGGAAGGAGGGTTGGTGAAGACTTAATTACAACATGGCGACAAATGAAAGGAGTCATGAGGAAGCGGTTTGTGCCATCCCATTACCAAAGGTTGCTGCATCAAAGACTTCAATCTTTATCTCAAGGACATGGATCCGTGGAGGATTATTACAAGGAGATGGAGATGCTTATAACGAGATTAAACTTGAATGAAGATAGGGAAGCAACCATGGCAAGGTTTCTTGGTGGTTTGAATCGTGAAATAGCCAATCAACTAGAATTGCAACAATATGTGGAATTGGAGGAGATGTTGCATGTGGCTATTAAATTAGAGCATCAATTCAAGAGGAGGGGTGTAAGATCATGGTTTGGAGGTGTTTCCTACAGTGGAAGGTCCAATTCAAGTGGCTGGAGGAACAATCCCATCTATGAAAGCAAGCCAAAGCCGAAAGTCAAAGAAGAAAGTTCGAATTGGCCAAGGAAGGAGACTAGAACCGAATCTGTCCAAGCACCAAAGAATGAGGTAAAATTAGATCCTAAACCTTCTAAAACTCATGATGTTGTGTGTTTTAAGTGCCAGGGAGGAGGACACATTGATAGCCAATGCCCGAATAGAAGCATCATGGTGTTAAAGGGCAATGACGAGCTAGAATCGAAAAGTGAAGAAAGTGAGGATGAAGCCAAGCAAGAGGAGGAGGACTTGGAGGATGAACCTGAAACCTTGCAAGCATCCAATGCTGAATTAAACTTGCTTTCTAGGAGAGTACTTGCTGCATACAAAGATGAGGATGAAATTCAAAGAGAGAACATCTTCCACACCCGATGTGAAATTCAAGGTAAGATTTGTAGTATGATTATTGATAGTGGAAGTTGTACAAATGTAATTAGTAACATTGTAGTTGATAAATTAGGCTTAATAACTATTAAACATCCAGAACCTTATAGATTACAATGGCTTAATGATAGTGGTGAAATAAAAGTGAATAAACAAGCCAAAGTAAAATTTAGTATAGGTAGATATGAGGATGTAGTCTTATGTGATATTGTACCCATGATTGCTGGACATATACTATTAGGTAGACCATGGCAATTTGATAAAGATGCTACTCATTTTGGTCGAGAAAATAGTATTGTTTTCAGGTTTAAAGGGAAGAAGGTCAAGCTGGAACCATTATCTCCTAAAGAGGTTTACAAAGACCAATTACAAATGCAACAAAGGAGAGAAGCCGAAAAGCTCAAGGAAAAAGCAAGTATGGCACCAACGGCTTCACCATCCTTTCAAGAAGGTAAGAATGAGGTTGCTGATCAAGGTAAGGTTTCTAAGACTCATATTGAGTGGAAAGATCAAGGAAAAACCGAAAGAGAGGGGAAAGAAAGTGGCAAACCCAAGAGCTTGGAGAAGGAAGGGAAATCTGAAGGTTTGCGCCAATCCGAGAGAGAAAAAGAAAAAGAAAGAAAAGAAAGGTCAAGCAGCAACTTTTATTTGAGTTTAGGGGATATTAATAAGGAATTTGGAGATGTCTTTCCAAATGAAATTCCAAGTGGACTACCATCCAATCAAGAGGGAAAAGGTGAGCTTGCTGTCCAAGGTAAGTCTTCTAATACTCAAGTTGTGTGGAAAAATTTTAATAAAACCAAGAGTGAAAAATTTGGTGCAAAAGCCGAGAGTGAGGAAGGTAAGATGGCATTGAGTGAGAAAGGAAAAGGAAGACAAGAAAGGAAGAATATAAATTTTTATCTTAGCTTTGGTGATGTTAATAAAGTAATTATGAATAAGAAATCATTGCTGACCATGAATTTTAAAGATACTTATTTAAAGATGTCTTTATTGCATAGAACTTTATCTGCATTGTTGAGAGCTTTACTTAGTGGCAATTTGAAAATTTGGGAAATATTGTTTGCTAATTTTAAAAAGTGTAATTTTTACCATAATGAGCATGTATTTCTAGATTTTGTTGTAATAGTGTTTGACCCAGGAGAATTGGCTTGGTTACACTTACGAAAGGAAAGGTTTCCTAAACAAAGAAAGTCAAAGCTCATGCTGCCTATGGATGGACTTTTTCAAGTTTTGGAGCCGAATAACAAGAATGCCTACAAGCTTGATTTACCGGGTGAGTATAACATAAGTGCTGCATTTAATGTTGCTGATTTAACTCCTTTTACTGCAGGTGATGATCTTGATTTGAGGACAAATCCTTTTCAAGAGGAGGGGAATGATGTGATTCCGCCCGAGCCCGCTCCACCGATAACCCGCTGGGGTGCTGACTCGACATGGATGAAGACTAGGCCAATCACAAGAGCTCAAATTAAGAGATTTAAGGGCAACCTGGGAGTATTTATACAGAGGGTAATAAATCTCAACAGAGCTTGTCCATACTTGAAGATACAAAGCCTATTCGAAGCATACAAGTGGTGGAAGCTGATACGAACCCGGGTGACGGTTTTGGTACATTTTTGGAGTCCGGGAAGTATGAAATGGTTCCAATGCTTTATGGGTTCAATACATATGCCTAAGAGGTCATGGAATCAAGTTAAATCAGCCTCAAATGCAATCAAAAAGGGCTTGTACGGACAGCATCAAGAATTTGGCCGAATTTGCTGTATTGCTTGCTAACTTTACTGTATTTTACTGTATTAGTCTTTTCTTATTTTTCCAAGCATGGGCAACGTGTGGGACTTCATATTCAGCTTATTTGGCATCCTAAAAAGCATCTAGAAGCTGATTTGAAGCTCAAAGAGGTCAAAGATTGGTCAAAGTCAAATTAGTCAAAAAGCTAGTATTATAGTTTCTTAATTTTATTCTACTTTTAGTTTTAGGAAACTACCATTACTTTTTAGTTTTTATTTATTTATTTTCTGGACAAATAAGTTTAGGAAAGTTATTATTTTATTATTTTCATTGTAAATTAATTAATTCCTAATTCAAAATAAAGGAATTAATTAATCAATTTTAGTTTAGGACATATTAGAATTCGGTCAAGTTTTCTAATTCCTATAGGAGTCCGGTTTTGAATTAATTTTTTAGGGTTTGTTTTGTTTCTTTCAAGCCTATTTAAAGGCTTATTTTTCAATAATAAAAAAACTTTGATTTGATTAAGAAAATACTTGTGAGATTAATTATCTCTTTGTTCTTTGAGAACACCTAAAACACCATTAGAGAATTGGTTGTTTTAGCTTGACTTATCAATAGGTTTTCCATCCCCTATTATGGCATCTTCATTATACCAAGGTTTCTAACCACAGGTTGGTTAGGGGTTGAGGTCCATTCCATTAGAACTTGAACTTAATTAAAGATCCGGGCTAATATAATACGGGTTTAGGAGCAGGTCGTCCTAGGTTCGTATCAGATACAGATGATGATTTGGGAAATATCAAGGTTAACATCCCACCTTTTATGGGTAAAAGTGATCCCGAAGCTTATTTGGAGTGGGAAGAAAAAAATGGAGATGATTTTTTACTACCACAACTATTTGAAAGGTAAGAAGGTGAAGTTGGCAGCAATGGAGTTTGGCCATTATGCACTCCAATGGTGGACAAATGAGCAAAGCACTCGAAGGAGAGTTGGTGATGACTTAATTACAACATGGCGACAAATGAAAGGAGCCATGAGGAAGCGGTTTGTGCCATCCCATTACCATAGGTTGCTGCATCAAAGGCTTCAATCTTTGTCTCAAGGAAGTAGGTCCGTGGAGGATTATTACAAAGAGATGGAGATGTTAATGATGAGGCTGAATATGAATGAGGATAGGGAGGCAACCATGGCAAGATTTCTTGGAGGGTTAAACCGAGACATTGCCAACCAATTTGAATTACAACAATACTTGGAATTGGAGGAGATGTTGCATGTAGCAATTAAGCTTGAGAACCAATTCAAGAGGAGGGGTGTTAGTACACGGTTTGGAGGAGTTTCTAGCAGTGGAAGGACAAGTTCAAGTGGCTGGAAAAACAATTCCACTTATGAAAACAAGTTGAAGCCGAAATTAGGATAAGAAACTACCAACCGGCCAATAAGGGAGGTCAAGACCGAATCTGTCCAAGCACTTAGAGGTGAGATAAAATCTGATCCTAAACCTAAAAAATCCAGAGAAATAATTTGTTTTAAGTGCCAAGGAAGAGGACACATAGCCAGCCAATGCCCAAATAGAAGAATCATGGTATTAAAGGGTGATGGTGAGCTGGAATTCGCAAGTGAAGAAAGTGGGGCTGAAACCGAGCAAGAGGAGGATTGCAATGAAGATGAAGTCGAGCCTGTAGATACATCTAATGCCGAGTTGAGCTTGGTTTCAAGGAGAGTACTTGCTTTCTACAAAGATGAAGAGCAGATACAAAGGGAAAACATCTTCCACATTCGCTGCGAAATACAAGGTAAAATTTGTAGCATGATTATAGATAATGGGAGTTGTACTAATGTGATAAGTAATCTTGTAGTTGATAAATTAGGCTTGAAAACAATTAAACATCCAGAGCCTTATAGATTACAATGGCTTAATGATAGTGGTGAGATGAAAGTAAACAAACAAGCCAAAGTAAAATTTAATATAGGTAGATATGAGGATGTAGTTTTATGTGATATTGTACCCATGATTGCTGGACATATACTATTAGGTAGACCATGGCAATTTGATAAAGATGCTACTCATTTTGGTCGAGAAAATAGTATTGTTTTCAGGTTTAAAGGGAAGAAGGTCAAGCTGGAACCATTATCTCCTAAAGAGGTTTACAAAGACCAATTACAAATGCAACAAAGGAGAGAAGCCGAAAAGCTCAAGAAAAAGCAAGTATGGCACCAACGGCTTCACCATCCTTTCAAGAAGGTAAGATTGAGGTTGCTGACCAAGGTAAAGTTTCTAAGGTTCATATTGAGTGGAAAGATCAAGGGAAAGCTGAAAGAGAGGGAAAAGGAAGTGGCAGCTTGGAGAAGGAAGAGAAATCCGACGGTTTGCACCAATCCAAGGGAAAAAAAGAAAAAGAAAGAAAGGAAAGGTTAAGTAGCAATTTTTATTTGAGTTTAGGGGATATTAATAAGGTTATTGAGTGTAAGAAACCTTTGCTGGTCATGCTTTACAAAGAAAATTATTTTAATGATCAAACTAACTTTGAAGAACTTGAATTGCCAAGTTCAATGATTTCTCTTTTGAAGGAATTTGGAGATGTCTTCCCAAATGAGATTCCAAGTGGACTACCACCTATTCGAGGGATAGAACATCAAATTGACTTTGTTCCAGGGGCTGCCATACCAAATAGACCAGCTTATAGGAGCAATCTCGAAGAAACAAAGGAGCTGCAAAAACAGGTAAGTGATTTGCTTGATAAAGGATACATTCGTGAGAGTTTAAGCCCATGTGCTGTTCCTGTTTTGTTGGTACCTAAAAAGGATGGTTCTTGGAGAATGTGTGTTGATTGTAGGGCTATAAATAATATTACCATCAAATATAGACATCCCATTCCTAGATTAGATGATATGCTTGATGAGTTGCATGGTGCTTGCATGTTTACAAAAATTGATCTTAGGAGTGGTTATCACCAAATTAGGATGAAAGAAGGTGATGAATGGAAAACCGCATTCAAAACTAAATATGGGCTGTATGAATGGTTAGTTATGCCTTTTGGATTATCCAATGCACCTAGTACCTTCATGACGCTTATGAATCATGTAATGCGTCCATTTATTGGCAAAATTTGTGGTTGTTTATTTTGATGACATTCTAATATATAGCCAAAATTTGGATGACCATGTGGATCAACTTAGGTAAGTTTTGCAAGTTCTTAGAAAGGAAAGATTGTTTGCTAACATTAAAAAATGTGAATTTTGCAAAGAAGAGCTTGTGTTTCTAGGTTTTGTAATAAGTGCTGCAGGAATCAAAGTTGACCAAGCTAAGGTGAAAGCAATTCAAGAGTGGCCGGTTCCTACTTCTATCACCCAAGTGAGGAGCTTTCATGGCTTGGCAAGCTTTTACAGAAGATTTGTCAAGGATTTTAGTACCATAGCAGCACCATTGAATGAAGTTGTCAAGAAGAATGTTGGTTTCAAATGGGGGGAAGTACAAGAAAAATCTTTTAATTTGTTGAAAGAAAAATTGTGTAATGCACCTTTGTTAGTTTTACCAAATTTTTCTAAGACTTTTGAAATTGAGTGTGATGCTTTGGGTGTAGGTATTAGAGCTGTCTTAATGCAAGAAGGAAGACCCATAGCCTAATTTAGTGAAAAATTAAGTGGAGCTGCCCTAAACTATCCGACTTATGACAAGGAGATGTATGCTTTGGTGAGGGCTTTGGAGACATGGCAGCATTATCTCATGCCAAAGGAGTTTGTGATTCATACAGATCATGAGTCTTTGAAGCATATCAAGGGTCAAGGAAAGCTCAACCAAAGGCATGCTAAGTGGATTGAATTTATTGAAACATTTCCATATGTGATCCGCTACAAAAAAGGTAAGGAAAATGTGGTTGCCGATGCATTATCCCGAAGGTATGTGCTCTTTTCTACCTTAGATGCTAGATTACTTGGATTTGAACAATTGAAAGAACTTTATGAGCATGATAGTGACTTTGGAGAAATTTTTAGAACCTGTTTAAAACATGGATTTAATAAATTTTACATATTTGAGGGATATTTGTTTAAGGAAAACAAACTTTGTGTGCCTAATTGTAGTATTAGGGAATTATTGGTTCGGGAAGGACATGGGTGATGCGAATCCACCCGAGACAGCTCGACCAACAACCCGCTGGGGTGTTGACCCATTACAAATGAAGGTGGGGCTGATCACTAGGGCCCAAGCCAAGAAGTTCAAGGACAATCTTGCTGTCTTCATACAAGGAATAAGTCATAGTCAAGAGGGGTTGGCCATATCTAAAGAACAAAGGCCTGTTTTACTCATACAAGCAATAGAGGCCAAAACGGGGTCGGGTGACGTTTTTGGTAACAATAAAGAGGCCGGGTTGTATGAATTGGAACCCCATCTTTATGGGTTTAATTTATATGGGGGATGAGTCATAGAAACCAGCCAAAGCAGCTTCAAAGCCGACCAACAAGGAGGTTTGCGCACAAGGAGAAGGAAAGGCCGGATTTGCTGTATTCTTCGAGGGCTTTACTGTATTTTACTGTATTAGCCTTTTCTCTTACTTCCAAGCAAGGGCAACGTGAGGAACTTCACAATAAGCTTATTTGGCATCCTACAAAGCATATTGAAGCTGATTTGGAGCTCACTTGAGTCAAAGAATTGGTCAAAGTCAATGTAGTCAAAAAGCTAGTATTTTAGTTTCCTAATTTTATTCTACTTTTTGTTTTAGGAAACTACCATTATTTTTAGTTTCTATTTATTTATTTTCTGGACAAATAAGATTAGGAAAGTTATTATTTTATTATTTTCTTTGTAAATTAATTAATTCCTAATTCAAAATAAAGGAATTAATTAATCCAAATTAGATTAGGAAAAGGAAAGTTTCGGCCAAGGTAGAATTCTTCATTGAGTGGCCGGTTTTTCCTAGGGTTTTTAGGGTTTATTTTGTTTCTTTCAAAGCCTATTTAAAGGATTATTTTTCATCAATAATATAACTTTAAACTTTGATTTGATTAAGAAAATACTTGTGAGATTAATTATCTCTTTGTTCTTTGAGAACACCTAAAACACCATTAGAGAATTGGTTGTTTTAGCTTGACTTATCAATAGGTTTTCCATCCCCTATTGTGGCGTCTACATTATACCAAGGTTTCTAACCACATGTTGGTTAGGGGTTGAGGTCCATTCCATTAGAACTTAAACTTAATTAAAGATCCAGGCTAATATAATACGGGTTTAGGAGCAGGTCGTCCTAGGTTCGTATCAATGGGGGTGGTTTAATGGGCCATTTTGGTGTTTTAAAAACTTTATCCTTGCTGCAAGAACATTTTTATTGGGCTAACATGAGGAGAGATGTTGATAGAATTTGTGAAAGATGTTTGAAGTGCCGAAAAACAAAATCAACATTGAAATCGCATGGATTGTATAAGCCTTTGTCGATCCCTACCTATCCTTGGGTAGATTTGTCTATGGATTTTATTCTTGGGTTGCCTAGGTCAAGGACAGGTAAGGATTCAATATTTGTTGTAGTAGATAGGTTTTCTAAGATGGCACATTTTATTGCATGTAACAAAACTGATGATGCATCCAATATTGCTAATTTATTTTTCAAGGAAATTGTGAGATTGCATGGAATGCCAAGAACTATTGTGTCAGATAGGGATGCTAAGTTCTTAAGCTATTTTTGGAAAACATTGTGGGCTAAATTAGGTACTAAGCTTTTATTTTCAACTACTTGTCATCCACAAACTGATGGACAAACTGAAGTAGTAAATAGAACCTTATCTGCATTGTCGAGAGCATTAATTAGTAGAAATTTAAGGACTTGGGAAGAATGTTTGCCACATGTTGAATTTGCATATAATAGGTCTTTACATTCAGCAACTAAATTTACTCCATTTGAAATTGTTTATGGTTTTAATCCTTTGACTCCATTAGATTTAACACCTTTGCCTTTAAGTGAGCGTGCTAATCTAGATGGAAAACAAAAAGCTAATTTTGTAAAGCAGATTCATGAAAAGACCCGCGCAAACATTGAGAGGAGGACCGAGCAATATGCAAGGGTGGCTAATCAAGGCCGAAAATCAATGGTGTTTGAACCTGGAGATTGGGTGTGGCTGCATTTAAGGAAAGAAAGATTTTCCGAACAAAGGAAATCAAAACTCATGCCGAGGGGTGATGGACCTTTTCAAGTTTTAGAGAGGATAAACGACAATGCCTACAAACTTGATCTACCGGGTGAGTATAATGTTAGTGCCACCTTTAATGTTGTAGATTTATCTCCTTTTGCTGCAGGTGATGACTTCGATTTGAGGACAAATCCTTTTTAAGAGGAGGGGAATGATGCGAATCCTCCCGAGACTGTTCGACCAACAACCCGCTAAAGTGCTAACCCAATACAAATGAAGGTGGGATGGATCACTAGGGCCCAAGCCAAGAAGTTCAAGGAGAATCTTGCTGTCTTCATACAAGGAATAAGTCATAGTCAAGAGGGGTTGGCCATATCTAAAGAACCAAGGCCTGTTTTACTCATACAAGCAATAGAAGCCGATACGGACCCAGGTGACGGTTTTGGTACATTTTTGGAGTCCGGGAAGCATGAATGGTTCCAATGATTTATGGGTTCAATACATATGCCTAAGAGGTCATGGAATCAAGTTAAATCAGCCTCAAATGCAATCAAAAAGGGCTTGTACGGACAGCATCAACAATTTGGCCGAATTTGCTGTATTGCTTGCTGGCTTTACTGTATTTTATTGTATTAGCCTTTTCTTATTTTTCCAAGCATGGGCAACGTGTGGGACTTCATATTCAGCTTATTTGGCATCCTAAAAAGCATCTAGAAGCTGATTTGGAGCTCAAACAGGTCAAAGATTGGTCAAAGTCAAATTAGTCAAAAAAGCTAGTATTATAGTTTCCTAATTTTATTCTACTTTTTGTTTTAGGAAACTACCATTACTTTTTAGTTTTTATTTATTTATTTTCTGGACAAATAAGTTTAGGAAAGTTATTATTTTATTATTTTCATTGTAAATTAATTAATTCCTAATTCAGAATAAATGAATTAATTAATCAAATTTAGTTTAGGACATATTAGAATTCGGTCAAGTTTCCTAATTCCTATAGGAGTCCGGTTTTGAATTATTTTTTAGGGTTTATTTTGTTTCTTTCAAGCCTATTTGAAGGCTTACTTTTCAATAATAATACAACTTTGATTTGATTAAGAAAATACTTGTGAGATTAATTATCTCTTTGTTCTTTGAGAACACCTAAAAAACCATTAGAAAATTGGTTGTTTTAGCCTGACTTATCAATAGGTTTTCCATCCCCTATTGTGGCGTCTACATTATACCAAGGTTTCTAACCACAGGTTGGTTAGGGGTTGAGGTCCATTCCATTAGAACTTGAACTTAATTAAGATCCTGGCTAATATAATACGGGTTTAGGAGCAGGTCGTCCTAGGTTCGTATCATTAATGATGTGATTCCGCCCAAGCCTGCTCAACCGATAACCCCGCTGGGGTGTTGACTCGACATGGATGAAGACTAGGCCAATTACAAAAGCTCAAATTAAGAGATTTAAAGACAACCTAGGAGTATTTATACAGGGGGTAATCAATCTCAACAGAGCTTGTCCATACTTGAAGATACAAAGCCTATTCTAAGCATCAAAGTGGTGGAAGCCGATATGGACCCGGGTGACGGTTTTGGTACATTTTTGGAGTCCGGGAAGCATGAAATGGTTCCAATGCTTTATGGGTTCAATACATATGCCTAAGAGGTCATGGAATCAAGTTAAAGCAGCCTCAAATGCAATCAAAAAGGGCTTGTACGGACAGCATCAACAATTTGGCCGAATTTACTGTATTTTACTGTATGAGCCTTTTCTTATTTTTTCAAGCATGGGCAACGTGTGGGACTTCATATTCAGCTTATTTGGCATCCTAAAAAACATCTAGAAGCTGATTTGAAGCTCAAAGAGGTCAAAGCTTGATCAAAGTCAACTTGATCAAAAGGCTAGCATTTTTAGTTTCCTAATTTGTTTTTACTTTTTGTTTTAGGAAACTACCATTACTTTTTGGCTTTTATTTATTTATTTTCTGGACAAATAACTTTAGGAAGGTTTTTATTTTATTCTTTCCATTGTAAATTAATTAATTCCTAATTTAATATAAAGGAATTAATTAATCAAACTTAGATTAGGAAAGGAAGTATAGTTTCGGCCAACTAGGTTTCTTTATGTGTGGTGGCCGGTTTTCTTTATGTTCTAGGGTTTTATTTCATGGCTTTGAAACCCAAAATGATTAGATATTGAGATAAACATTCAAACCAAGCTCTAGGAGCTTGTTTTAGACCATAAAGAGATTTCTTTGAAGTCACACATAATCTAGGTATTTGTTATCAACGAAATTTGGAGTATGCTCCATGAAAACTTTTTCTTTAAAATGTCCATTCAAGAAAGCATTTTTGACATCAAGCAGCTTAACTATCCGACCAGATGGAATGACAATGGATGTAATTAACTGAATGGAGCTTGGTTTTACTACTGGGCTGAAAGTCACATCATAGTCCAGTCCTTCAGTCTTTGTATAACCTTTGGCTACCAAGCATGCTTTATAACAATCTAAAGAGACATCTTCTTTATATTTCACACAGTATACCCACTTAGAACCTACCACATTAATATTTACTGGTTATGGTACTAACACCCAAGTGCAATTATGGTGGAGTGCTAATAATTCTTCAAGCATGGCATTCTTCCGTTCAAGTATTTGTGCGGTTTTTAAAGATTTTGGGATGGTAATAATATTTGTTTCGATGAGAAGAGTAGTGTTTATATGATTGTGTAGATGAAGCTTGGTTATACGGTGTGGGTTTTGTTTGAGCTGATGCCATGTAAGCATTAGATAGTCAGGTTGTTTGGATGGTTGAGAAAAATGAGATAGTAACGGTGGGAAATCTAATTTTACAAATAACTGAGATGATACATCTTGAGTGGTATTGGAATGAATTGTTATGGCTATAAGAGACTGTGGTTATGTAGTGTGTGGCTATAGAGAGGATTATATAGTGGAACCAGAAGCTTGTGTTTGTGATGTGTCATGAGGAGATAGGATCATATTTGATATGGAAGAAGAAGTTTGTACCTAATGCGAAACTGGTTATGATTGAGTGGTTGCATTAGAGAAGGAATCCTCTCATGAAGCTTGGGGGTGGTAACACATATGTTGTCTCTTCACAATAGTTGGTAGGTGATGAGTTTTTGGATAATTCTTTTTCTTGAGTATCAAATGAGCTATTTATTTTGGGTGTGTCATACCATTCATCAGCATTAAAAAAAGTGGTAAGATGTAGAGGTTCCAGTGAAATAGAAGAAGAACTAGTTTTGAAAGGAAATAAAGTTTCATTAAATACAATATGCCTTGAAACAAATACACGGTTTGTCTTTGGGTCCAAGAATCTATAACCCTTTATGAGATGGACTATACCCAATGAAAATACATGGATAAGTTTTCTTCATAAATGATACGAACTTAGGACGACCTGCTCCTAAACCCGTATTATATTAGCTCGGATATTAATTAAGTTCAAGTTCTAATGGAATTGACCTCAATCCCTAACCAACCTGTGGTTAGAAACCTTGGTATAATGTAGACGCCACAATAGGGGATGGAAAACCTATCGATAAGTCAAGCTAAAATAACCAATTCTCTAATGGTGTTTTAGGTGTTCTCAAAAAACAAAGAGATAATTAATCTCACAAGTACTTTTTTAATCAAATCAAAGTTGTATTCATATTAAAAAATAAGCCTTTAAATAGGCTACAAAGCCATGAAATAAAACCCTAAAAATAAAGAAAACTGGCCACCACACATAAAAAAACCTAGTTGGCCGAAACTATACTTCCTTTCCTAATCTAAGTTTGATTAATTAATTCCTTTATATTAAATTAGAAATTAATTAATTTACAATGGAACGAATAAAATAAAAACCTTCCTAAAGTTATTTGTCCAGAAAATAAATAAATAAAAGCCAAAAAGTAATGGTAGTTTCCCAAAACAAAAAGTAAAAACAAATTAGGAAACTAAAAATGCTAGCCTTTTGATCAAGTTGACTTTGATCAATCTTTGACCTCTTTGAGCTCCAAATCAACTTCTAGATGCTTTTTAGGATGCCAAATAAGCTGACTATGAAGTCCCACACGTTACCCATGCTTGAAAAAATTAGAAAAGGCTAATACAGTAAAATACAATAAAGCCAGCAAGCAATACAGCAAATTCGGCCAAATTGTTGATGCTGTCCATACAAGCCCTTTTTGATTGCATTTGAGGCTGCTTTAACTTGATTCCATGACCTCTTAGGCATATGTATCGAATCCATAAAGCATTGGAACCATTTCATGCTTCCCGGACTCCAAAAATGTACCAAAACTGCCACCCGGCCCCGTTTTGGCTTCTATTGCTTGTATGAGTAAAACAGGCCTCGGTTCTTTAGATATGGCCAACCCCTCTTGACTATGACTTATTCCTTGTATAAAGACAGCAAGATTGTCCTTGAACTTCTTGGCTAGGGCTCTAGTGATTGATCCCACCTTCATCCGTAACAGATCGGCACCCCAGCGGGTTGTCGGTTGTATGGGTTTGGGCGGATTCACATCAATAAACTTATTGTTTCCTAGTTTTCTAAGATATGGATAACATCTGCAACCTAAAACTTTGAGACATATATAATGTGGTATTGTTCCATATAATTTTTTATATAGGATGTCCATTTTTAAATATGAAGAGGGTAGTCTGTTTATTAAATATATAATAGTTAAAAAAACATCCACCCAATACTTTTTTGGTATCTCAACATGAAACATCATAGTTAAACTTGTTTCAGCAAAATGACGATGTTTTCTTTTAGCAATGCCATTTTGTTGTGGTGTTCCTGGACAAGAAATTTGATGAAGAGTACCACAATGTTCTAGATGAGACATAAACATCTTTGATTGGAATTAACCACCACCATCACTTTGAAAAATTTTAATTTTTTTGTCAAACTGATTTACAACCATTTTATGAAATTTTAGGAAGAAATCCAATTTCCTTTTCAAAGGATATAGCCAAGTGAATCTACTGTAATCATCATTGAAGATAACATAATATTGAAAACCTTAATTAGATAAGATGGGAGCAGGTCCCCAAAGATTCCAATGTATCTTATTTAATGGAGTAGAAGAAAAATTATTGGAATCACCAAAAGGAAGTTTACATTGCTTGCCTAATTGACAACTTTCATGCATAGAAGAATTTTTTATCCAACTTGAAACAAAAATGTTTTTATTTTTATCTAAAATCTACAAAAAACAAAAGTTTGGATGACCCAATCTTTGATGCTATATTTTATATGAAATACCCCCATCCTTTGTTGCTACCAATGCCTAATTGTAGCCATCATCATCATCCAGAGCATATAGTCCACCTTGTTAATGCATTTTGGCTATTACTTGGTTGTTAAGATCCTTAATAAAAAAACAAGAAGAGGTGAATTCCACACTACAGGCATTATCATTAGTCAATTTAATAACTGAAAGAAGATTCTTTGCCAATCTTGGAAATACCAAAACATTTTTTAAAGAGATGTTTTTTGGTCCAATTTTAAGTAGTATTTCCAATATGGGAAATTGGCAAAGCTTTTCCATTACCCACATATATAACATTTGTTCCCTTAAAGTATCCCCAATGGATTCTTTAAAAATAAAGAGCATCTTTTGTATAATAAAGAACATCTTTATGTTTAAAGAGTTACACTTTAAAATCTCCTCCAACAACACTCTTTATATCACATTCTTTATTTTTATTTTTTCAATAAACATTTATTCTTATGTTTTTTTCCCTCATTTTTTTGGTTTTTTGTCAGAGTTCCCTCTTAATTATTTTGTTGTTTCCCTCCATTTTTCTTCATAGGTCCAACCAAATCATTAAATATATTAACATAGTAGTCTTGAAATTTGGTAATCATTAAATAATGAAGAGTGTTTTTGGCTGTCCAAATTTGGAGAGCCAAACCCACTCTATATTTTAAAAAGTTAAAATAACGAGTGGGTTGGAGGCTGCTTTTACGTATTGGCTCTACAAAATAAAGATATAAAAAGTCCCTTGGGGATGCTTGAATGCTCTTATATGGTTTAGAGTTTGATAAGGTACCTGTATCATTAATCATGTGGGATGTGGCTCCAAAATCTGCAAAGAATATGGGTTCTTCTTGAATTTTATAGGTAGCATTAGCTTCACTGATTCTGTCGGCTTCATTTTTGGGTCATATCTATTCCAATAGTTAGGAGCAGTATGATAAGGTCTGACACATATTTAACATACAACTACTTCATTTTGAGTAATGTTTGAAGATGGTCTAGTTGCTATGTTGAATGAGAGGGAGCTTCCACAGCCTTGTGTTGAGTAATTAAAGCCTCAGCAACTTTGCATGGAATAGCTTGTAGGATTGAAACCACATCCATGCAAATTGAACTTGCCACCAATTCCTTTTCCTGCCCAATGAGCTCTTTGGCCAGCAAATGCATGTTCTTGATTCAAATCCTGTTTTTCTTCTGACAATTATTTTAGAACTTGTTCATGACTTTTTAAAGAGAGAAAAAACTCTGTAAGCATTGGATATGGAGGTTTTGATAGCATAGCAAACCTGAAATCTTGATATTTATGGCCTAATCTTCTAGATAGATGAAAACATTTATCCAAGTCATTTACAGGCTTTGCAATTGCAGAGAGATTATCACAAATAGAATTGAAGGTTTTGAGATACTCATCTAAGGTTTCCGATCCTTTCTTCAATCCCATAAGATGATCGGTCAGATAAATTTCCTTCTCCTTCGTAGCTAGCAATAGATGCTTTTCAGTGGTGTGCCAAAGATTGAAAGCTATATGCAGGCCAAAATTGAAGTTCAGTATGTTAACTGTTATTGTTCCAAGCAACCATGTTGTAAAAAGACCATCATTACTAATCCACAATTGATAATTTGGATTATGAACTCCACTGCTTGCAATGCTTCCACTAGTTTCTATTTGAAGTTCTTCTAATGGATGTTCATCATCAGTTATATGATGTACAATTCCTAAACTTTGAATTAAGGGAGGCATCTATGATCTCCACATAAAATAATTCAAAGAATCTAGTTTTCTAGATATTAAACTGGAACATTGGTTAAAGGATTGGCAGTCAGTCTTGGTTCAACTTTTGAAGCTACATTTAAGTTCAGCTTTGAAGTCTTTCCAAGCTCTGATACCATGATGAAAACAAATGAAATAAGCTTTATCATATTGATAAAAACTGTAATTTTAGCTTGTTACAAAGGTGACTCTCATAGCATTATTTATATAGCATTGTAGGGCATTACAGATACATGTTAGTTACAAGAAGATACAAAAAGGATTACTTATGACTAATGACTAGAATAACCTTTCTCAAATCTTTATCACCTGATAATGTTTATCCCTCACCATTTTTAATAACTTGACGATACCTTTTATCTTATCTAAAACAAACTCTTACTGTTCTTGGTTATATGATGACATGGCTATATGGTAAGACAGCACATCTAGCTTATCAATTACTTCCCATGAATAAGAGCTAGGGATGACAGAATTTCAACCCCTTACATTTGTACAAAGTATACCATTCAATTAACATAAAAAGGTTACCATATATATGTATATCATGGCATTTTTCCACACACCCTAGATGCATGCATGCATGCATATTAATGATATATATATATATATACATACATGAGTAGTGGCAGGTGGCAACCAGCTAGTTGTTGGCATTTGCTTGCGTGAGTACTGACTCATGCGCCAAGTATACACCATAGCTGCTAGTGCTTTTATCACTATTTGAAGGATTCTTCAGGTCATTTTGTATACTGCTCAAATTGACGTAGTTTTTTTTTCTTTTTTTTTTTTTAAAGCAGTGTATACCTGCATATCAATATCACACAAATTTGCAAAATGAAACAATTGCATTCTGATGGCCTACATCTTACCTCTATTAAATAAATAATTGTAGACTTAGCATAATCACTCATTTACAGGGCTTATTTATGCCATTAATGGGACTAACTTATTTTATTATTTGTAGTAGGGCTCTTGGTCACACACTCTCTATAAGACTCCAGTTAGCCCATTAGACCGGAAGACCAACTCTCTTTATAAGCCCATTGACTTACCCATATTTTTCCTATTATTATTATATTATTAAATTATTATTATTTTGTGTGTGTTAAAATTAATGGGTAAGTTTGACTTGCAGAAATTATAGAAGGTCTAGGACAAGCAAACAGATATATGCCATACGGTATTTTTTGAGATTAAGGTTTTCAGATATCTGAGAGTGGTTTGAGAGTAGTGTATCCATAGGCACTACTTTACATTGTTTTCTATTTTACAGGATTAAAGATTTAATTTATCAATAGCTACATTTGGAGGTTAGTAATTTATGCTTTAATGGAATTTATTATGTATATTTAGATCCGTAAAATCTAACAACCTCGTGATTTTTGTCTAAAACATATTCACTCTCCACTTTCTACATTTTTCTATCTCCACTTTCTCACTCAATAATTAATTTAATTATATATATAATATGATATTAGGGGTATTTTTTTTTTAAATGGCTTGGTTCAAATTGTCCATTCAAGTATTGATACCAAAATCTTACCAAACAAAATAATATATTTCATCCTTTATATCATTCTATCCTCAGTTCCATTGCATTCCATTCCACTTCTCTGTCTATTTTATTCTCCCATCCATTCTTACAACCAAACACCACCTAAATTCTTAAGCATCAAGAAAATTTTCACACGTGCAGTTTTTTCATTGTCTATCAAACTATGTACAATATACAGATTGAGAAAATTTGTGCTAGCTAGCTAGTGCAAGGTATATAGTTATAGGTCCTACCAGGAAGCACTAGTAGTTGGGCATTAATTACTATATATTATCTTAGGTATGTATTAACGTAAGGTAAATATCTTTATAGTCCTCCCTATTTTACTATTTTTTCAATATTATATTTTTATTATAAAAAAAAAATATATATATATATATATATATACGGCCCCTCATGTCATGTACTGCTTTCATTTCAATATAACTCAATTTTTTTTTTTATTTCTTAATGTTAGAATTTTGACTTATTTACCCTATATCTAATGAAATATTTTTACTTATTCTTAAAGATAATAATAATAAAAAATCCAAATTAATGAATAAAAAATAATGCAATCGAACTCATAATTATCTTTTTTTTTTAAAGAAAAAATAGTTATATATTCAATGTTAATAAGCTAACTTTAGAAGTTGTCTTTGAGACAATCAAAGTTATTATATATAACTTTTTTTTCCTTTATGATAAATTGAAGAGAAGAATTTTAGCATAAGTATTTTAAAAATTTAGCAATTTTAGAAAAAGTGTATATATGCGTGTTTGCCTTTTATTATTGTTATTTTTTAGGCACTAAGAAACTAGGGAAGAAAAAAACTATAAAAGTGAAAAAAAAAAAAGATGCTCAAATGAAAGGATAAAAAATTTTAAAAATCATCATATATTGAAATGAAAACGAAACTTAAAAATGTTGTGCTAATATTTTTTATAATGGAAATGTAATATTAAAAAAATAGTAAAATATGTAAGATTATAGTGATATTTACCCATTAATGTATACACTCATAAAACAAACCCTTGCCCACTAGGTAGGTTGGGTAATGAAATAATTCAAACAAAATTTCCACACCCAGTGAATATTTGTTCATTCATGATCGATCATAAAGTATTGTACTGTATATGTTCTATAGTTAATTTCTCTTCATCTATATTTGTGCGTTCAGCAACTATACATCTTTATCTAGAGAACCAAAATGAAAATAGATTTTTTTTTTAATAAATAATATATATATATATATATATATGTATATTGTTTTTTTAGCTAAAGGATTCACTTTTTTTTTTTTTTTTTGGCTAGTGTGGCTTGGCCCTCGCACCCCACCCCCCCAACCCACCCCCAAGGATCAAACCCTGCACCACAGCATTGGGTTGTGGTTGACTCGGCCACTTGAGTTGCCACTGTGATCCGCTCACTTTTTTTTATATATAGATGATGGTGATTAAATAATTTAATTACTTTGTATAATTTTTCGAGAGTGGGATGGACAAATTAGCTAGATAATAAATATGACACCAAGATTAATTAAAATATAAAGATTTTTATGGTCGCCTATGGCTACATATGTATGTAATGTAGGTGTCTACACTCCAGACTCTAGAGCATTGCTGATTATATTCTTGTCCCATTTTATGCTTATCATTCATTCATGAACAACCTTATACCAATTGGTTTTTGATGATGTCACAGTGCGTGGGATCAAATACACGTGGTGTTGAGTTAAATATAGGAAGCTATAGGAGTAGTGAGAACATACATGTCATGAGTAGTCCCAAGTATCACCCAAAAAATACAAAATAATAATAATAATAATAACGAGTGGTCTTGAAGGAGGAATTTTTGGTACGCATTGTGTAGCGATCTGTACACAGCCAATGAAGATGTCCCATGTGTGTCACCGATTTTGATGATTTAAAATATGCTCCTTTCATATTTTAACGCAGCTTAATTTTAACGTTCTAGTATTTCTTTCATTTTTTATTTTATTTTGTTCTTGTGTTCCTTTCATTTTTTATTTTTTCTTGTTTATTTTGTCTTCTTCTTACTTTTGCGTTTCATTCTCCTCAACAAGAAAACCCAAAAATCCCACTTGTTTATCTATTTTGCAATCTAATGTTTCCAATCTTACAAATAGTCAATTTTGTTTTTTCTATTTTGCTATCCATGGTTTTCCAATCATATAAATAATTGGTCTCTACTCGCTGAGGCATTGATGAATGGTTTCAAGCTCAATTGTAGCATTTCCCAACTTAATAAATGTGTAAACTGCATGGATTTGGGTCAAAATGTATGTTTGAGTCCGGTTCCAATAAAACCGGTTGCATTTGTGGCAATCGGCTTTGTTCCTTTACAAGTATTTGAGCTTTTTTCGTTAGGATATTGTAGAATCCAAGTGGAATTTTTTTTTTTTTTTTTTGGGAAACATTTATTGGTATTGGTGAGAATTATTTGATATTTTGTGTGGACTAGCTATAATAATATGGCTCATTTACAGTGCTTGTTTATTGAACTTTTCAGTAGAGTCCTTGTCCACACACTCTCTGTAATACTTCAATTGGCTCATTAAACTAAATGACCTATTCTCTAGAAGCTCAATTGACTTATTCCTTGTTTTTAGATCAATGGAATATATGTTAATTGGATTGCTACATGAATATATTTGTAAATGAACAATTAAAAAACTATTTAAAGATTATAAAGAAAATAAAAAAAATGGAACAGGCAACGCTTTTCGACCATAATGCATCGCTTGATCCCACAATTCAAGAATGGGTAACCATTCTTAAAGAAAAAATATGTCGCCTGTTCTCTCAATTAAAAAAAACAAAAATTTTAGAAGACATGCAAATTTTATAAAAAATAAAGGTGTACTTGAAAAACTATAAAATAAATAGCAATCTTCGAAATTTTGCTTCATATTTTTAAGAAATATTTTCAGTGTTTATTTATAGATGAAAACGAAAAAAATTAATCAAAGAAAAAGAACGAAATTGAGAGAAAAGAAGACGCTTTTAATTGTAAATGTGTTGCATGTTCTCTTAATTTAAAAAAAAAAACATTTTGATACTTGCAACTTTTAAAAGCAAATAAATTGTACTTCAAAAGCAAATTAGTAACTATTAAAAAAGGAAAAATAAAAACTATCTGGCAACTCTTTTTGCTTTTTATTCGTCCCCTGTTCCATCAAATTAAGGAACTAAAAAAAAAAAATGGTGTCTGTTGTAAATGGTCGCTTATTCCCTTTAAAAAAAAAATGAAATTTACAAGATTTTATAGTAAACTGTACTTGGAAAACAAAACAAGTAAACTCCCACTTTGGTTATTTTGTTTCACATATATAAGAAATATTTTAAGTATTTATTTTTAAATGAAAAGTAAAAAACTAATTAAAATAAATAAACAAAGACATTGATGGAACAAGCGATGCTTTAGGATGTAAATGCGTCGCTTGTTCTCTTAATTAAAAAAAAAAAAAGAATCTTCAAAAAGGTCGCCTTTTTGCTATTTTATGAAAATTTTTGGTGCATTTTAAAAATTTTACGTGTGCCTTTGAATCCATTTTCTTTTCTAAAACTACATTAAGTACACTATCTAATAGATATTAGATTTGGAAGCAATCTAAGAGAAATTTGAAGAGTGGGATATTTTAGGTTTCATTTTTCATTTGCCTACATTGCCGTTGGAAGCTAGGTTTCTCTGTGTTGCCTTCGTGGTTAGATGGGTTTCTACTTTCTTCGTGTCCATTGTTTAGGTGAGGGTTTTTTTTTTTTTTTTTTTTTTTTTTTTTTTTGTGGCTGGCGACGACATGTAGTGGGTTGGTTTTTCTTTTTCATTTTAACCGCACGTTAGGTTCTTTGGATTTTCTTAATCTTGCTTTTGTAGATATTTTATTTGTGATATTGCTTGACATTATTTTGCCAAGTTCAACAAGCATTTTATGTTGAAGATCAACTTGATTTGAGATGGTCTGTTGTTTTAACTTCACCACAACATTGTACTTTTGTTGAAGAAAATGTTCTTGGAGATACTACGATGGCTCACAATCCATTTGTCATACAGTTGCCAAGTGTCAATGAATTTGATAATGAGGATGAATGTGAGAGTGGCTATGTTCGTAATGACTGTGAGGGGATATGGATTAAAAATATCTTCTAAATAAATGGGTACGTAGATTTATTACTTATGTTTTAAGTAATATTTATGACATTTATTATTATTTGTTTAATTAATTCTCTAATCCGCTTCATTATGAGTTTTCCACTTTTAATTAGGAGAAATGTGTATCGCCAAATCTTAAGAACAATGGTAATATTCTTAAAATTTTCATTTACTAAATTACATAATTTAATAATAATTAATATTATTTATTTCGCATAAGTGTTAATAACTTTTTTAATTTTTCATATGCAGTGAGGGTGTAATATCGTCAACAAGAGGACTTCAACTTCCATCTTAATTGGTATACATTCATGGAAGTTTAATTAGTATTGAACTTGCTTTTGCACATACAATAGTTTACCAAATTATGTAAAAATATGTCAATGAGATAATATTTAACTTATTTGATAATTATTTTATTATGGAAATATTTATTTTAAAGTTTTATATTTTAATTATTTTTGATGAAGCTAGTTTTAGTTTTTTTGTATTTTAATTATTATAATATTTTTACTATTTTAATTAATTTTCAAAAAATTAAAAATAAGCAAATAAAAAAAAAAAGGGCAACGCATTAAAACAAACAATGTCACCTAACATATTGGGTGACATTGTTTTTCCACCTTCAGCAACGTTTTCCAAAGAGTCTCCCTTCATTGGCTTTTTTAGCGACACCTTAACAAAATATATTTAGCAACGCTTTAAAAAATTGTCTCTAAAAGATTTTTTAGCGACTATTTCGTACAACGTCGCTACATGTTCAAGATAAAGGGTGAGACTTTATAGAAATGCGTTGCTAAAAGTGGAACATCAAATATGATGCATTTTTTAAAAGCATCGCTAAAAGGCGAATATAAAATCTAACGCATTTGTTAAATGTATCATTAAAAGTCATCTACTAAATCTGACACTGTTTTAAATGCATCGCTAAAAACGCCAAAAATAGGCGACTCATTTCGGTAGCATTGCATTTTCTTTGAACGTTTAGCGACGCATTGTTCTACATCATCGGCCTTTTTTTAAGCTAAGGAGACACTATTAATGCGTCGCATGTTGTCTTATGGATTTAGCGACAGGACATTAGGTGACGCCACGTAATACATCGGTCTTGATTTTGTGCAATGCATTAATTATGTCATTTATCAATGCATTTCTAGTAATGTCAAGATGTTTTTGTGAGTTAATATTGGTAGATAAGTATGGAAAACATTGTTCATCAAAAACAACATGCCTGTTGATGAAGATGCAAGGAAGAGTTTTCTTTGAAAATTTATTTATTGCATAATTCTAAAGATAAGGGTAGCACATGCAACCAAAGACTCTCAAACTTTGATAATCTTGATGCCTTTTAAGTAGAAGAAAATATGGGGGTTTCAGTTTTTAAAACAGATGAATGTAATCTATTAACGAGAAAAGTTGTAGTTAAGAAAGCTTCCACCCATAATTTCATGGGTACATTGGCATGGAGCATCATAGTTAAACCCATTTCCACCACATGCCTATGTTTCCTTTCAGCAACCCCATTTTGTTCTGAGGTTCCTGGACATGACATTTGATGAACAATTCTATGCTTACCTAAGTGTTCCTTGAAAGCTGAAGCTATAAACTTACCTCCTTCATCACTCTGAAGAATTTTAATTCATCTGTCTAATTGGTTCTCTTCTATTCTTTGAAATTTAAGGAAACATTCAAAACATTCTAATTCTTTACGCAAAGGAAATAGCCAAGTGTACTTAGAATAATCATCAATGAAAGCACCATAGAAACGGTATTTTTATGTGGAAAATGTTGGGACTCCCAAATGTCACAATGGATCTTTTCTACAAGAAACAATGAAATTTTATTAGATAAAGAAAAAGGAAGTTTGCAGCTCTTCCTTACTTAACAACTAGCACAAACACTAAACTTATTTATCCAGTAGAAAATAGTAATAAAGTTATTGGAATGTAAACTTTTTAAAGCCCTTAAACTGGGATGTCCTAAGCGTTGGTGCCCAAGATCTATCTTATTACACTTAATGCATGATGCTTTCCTTCATTCAGAACGTATAGCTTTCCCTTCATTCAGAAGTTTTGGGCCGAAGGAGTTAATACATCCATCTACATCCAAAATAGGCTTTACTCCAAGTCTTTGAGGAGTAAAACCCCATTTGAGCTTTGGTTTGGATATAAGCCTTCTCTTGATCATCTAAGGGTATTTGGAAGCATTTGTTACATCCTAGTACCACTAGAGAAGAGAGGAAAGCTTGATGAAAGGTCACAAGTTGGTGTCTTGGTTGGCTATAGTGATGTGACCAAGGGATATAGAGTGTATAACTTGGAAACCAAGAAACTTGTGATAAGTAGAGATGTGAAAGTTGATGAGGAAGCTAAATGGGTTTGTAGTAAGGAGGAGTTGGCTAGTATGGATGAAGACAATCGCCTTGAAGCCCATGATAACGATGAGGAACAAGGAAATGATGAAGGTGCTGCCCATGATGATGAATATAAGGAGAATGAGCTAGAAATCTCCATAGGGGCTGATTTGGAGATTGGTGATGGTGTGAGAGGTACAAGACCTCTTAATGAGATTTATGAAAGGTGTAATGTGGCATTGAGTGATCCAATCAATGTCCATGAGGCTATGGCAAGAAAAGAGTGGAGACAAGCCATGCAAGATGAAATTGATGTGATAAACAAGAATGACACTTGGAGCTTGGTAACAAAACCGAAGGGAAAGAATGCTATTGGGGTGAAGTGGATCTTTAGGACCAAGTACAATACGGATGGGTCCATAAATAAGCACAAGGCAAGGCTTGTTGTCAAAGGATATGCACAACAAGCCGGTGTGGATTATGGAGAGACTTTTGCACCGGTTGTAAGGATGGAAACCATAAGACTTCTCCTTGCAATTTTGACACAAAAGTCTTGGAAAGTATATCACCTTGATGTGAAGTCAGCCTTCTTGAATGGAATATTGAAGGAGGAGGTCTATGTTATGCAACCCGAAGGTTTTGTGAAGAAAGGAAGTGAAGAGAAGGTATACAAGCTACACAAGGCCTTGTATGGCCTTAAACAAGTTCCTAGGGCATGGTATGCCAAGATAGATGGTTTTTTGACAAAGCATGGATTTAGGAGGAGTCCTAATGAGCCTACATTGTATATTAGGACTCATGGTTGCATGGTGTTGGTGTCTCTTTATGTTGATGACCTTCTAGTGACCGGTGGTAATGAGAAAGAAGTGAGCAATTTCAAAAGTGAGCTAGAATTGAACTTTGAGATGTCTAGCCTTGGAGAGATGAAATACTTTCTTGGAATTGAAGTTGTCCAATCATCCAAGGGCATCTTCATATCTCAAGAAAGCTATGTGAAGGAGTTGCTCAAGAAGTTTGACATGGAAGATTGTAATAGCGTTGCCACACCTATGAATGAAGGCACCAAGTTGGTGAAGGATGATGATTCTCCAAAGGTAAATCCTTCCATCTATAGAAGTTTAATTGGTAGCCTTTTATATGTATGCTCTACTAGACCGGATATCATGTTTAGTGTGGCTGTTTTGTCAAGATTTATGCATAGTCCATCACAAAATCATCTTAGTTGTGCAAAAAGAATCCTAAGGTATTTGAAAGGTACTAGTGATTTTGGTATATGGTACAAGGATTGCATGAATGAAGCTTTGCTTAGTTATAGTGATAGTGATTGGGCTGGTTCTTTGGATGATAGCAAGAGCACATCGGGCTACATTTACACTATTGGAAATGGTCCTTTCTCATGGAATTCCAAGAAGCAACAAACCGTTGCACAAAGCACCGCGGAAGCCGAGTATATTGCTTGCTCAAGTTGTGCTAATCAAGGTGTTTGGCTTAGGAAATTATTGGAGGACTTGAGCTTGAAGCAAGAGGAAGCCACGGTAATATTGTGTGACAATACTTCAGCAATAGCAATTGCACAAAATCCAGTCCAACATGGAAGGACCAAGCATATACCGGTCAAGTATCATTCCTTAAGGGAATTTGAAGCAAGTGGTGAAGTGAAGTTGGAGTATGTGACTTCCGAGGAGAACTTGGCGGATATCTTTACCAAGCCATTGGGAAAGAAGAGATTTGAGATATTGAGAGGACTTCTCAATGTCTCATACAAAATTGCCAAGGAGGAGTGTTGAAGTGTGGCAATTTTGCCACTTGATGGTGCATGTCACCGGCTAGCATGCACACCTTGGTATCAAATCCTTTCCTTTTATGAGTTTATATTTCTTTGTATGTTTTTAATTGATGCAAGGTATATTTTGATAATGTTTTGTGCCTAAGTTATGTATGCAAAATTATAGGCAAGATTATGCACAAAAGAGTAGGAATGTTATGCTTGAAATGTCTATGGTGCTGGATTCATAATTTCCAGCAACATAGTTCCACTATTTATCTTATATCTCAGGTTGCAAATTGGGTTTTGGGCTGAACTTTTGATGGATGTCTACAGACATATATAGAAGACTATGGTTTAACTTTCAGGTCAAAATGACATGGGAAAGTCCATTTTCTATTCCAAACAGATTGCTGTATCTGATGGGCTCAGTATGCAGAGTATGGGCCCGTTTTGGAGCTGTTTGGCCCATGATCCGGTTCCAGAACTTTCCTAGCTCTTGGAACAATATTTATTGATGACCAAGGATACTTCAAACCAAGTTTCATAAGCTGATACAAAGGGGAACTAAGTAGGTGAAGCTAGTTTGGTTGTTTACCCAAACTAGTTAAACAATAGGAACTTAGTTCAAACCATGTGCCACTTTTTACTATATTTGGAATAGACATGTTGCAGCTGGTTTTTGACTCTTTTGTGTATGAAAAGTTAGGTGTTGACCATTTTACTTTTTAAATTTCAAATACTTTACTCATTTTGTAAGCTCACATGCTTGGCATGTGTGAACTAGTTGTAATTTCAAGCTTATATTGTAAAATGAATGAAATGGCTACACATCTAAGCCTTATTTTCAAAAGCCAATGTGTTCCTCTTCTTCTCATCTCTTCTTCAACACCTTAGAACACTTTAGGAACCCTAAAAACCAGAAAACACCATAACCAAAACCTAAAAACACAACTCACACACAACCATTCCCAAGAGCATCACCAAAAGCTTGCTTGTTGCTAACACTTCAAGCTAGCTTGCTCTTGGTCATAACCTTGTCACCCCAACAAAGTGGTATCAGAGCAAGGCACATTTTTGTGAGATTTGTGAGGTTTTTGGGCTGGTTCGTTCCTTGAGAGTGAAGAGATACTTGAAAGCACAAATATATTTTCATATTCCTTCATACTAGAAAGCAACATTCACATGGCTTCTTCAAGTTTTTCAACTCCTTCTCCTCCTATCTTCAATGGGGAGAACTACAACATTTGGAGTATCAAGATGCAAGCCTACTTGAAGGCTTATGGTCTTTGGGAGGTCACCATAAATCCCCAAGAACCCGAGCCTTTGAGACAAGGGGCAACGGTCAACCAAATCAAGCACCATGAGGAGGAATTGGCTAAAGGTTTCAAGGCTCTCACCGCCATTCATTCTTGTATTAGTGATACCATTTTCACAAGGATAATAGCATGTGAGAGTGCCAAAGAAGCTTGGGACAAACTTCAAGATGAGTTCCAAGGGAGTGCAAGGACAAGGCAAATGCAAATCCTTAACCTAAGGAGGGAGTTTGAGACTATCAAGATGAAAGACAAAGAAATGGTTAAGGAGTTCACCACAAGGCTTCTTAATGTGGTGAATCAAATTAGGGTGCTAGGTGAAAGATTAAGTGACCAAAGGATTGTGGAGAAGGTGTTGGTCTCCTTGCCCGAGAGGTTTGAAGCTAAGATATCTTCATTGGAGGAGTCAAGGAACCTAAATGAAATTTCCTTGACCGAGTTGGTGAATGCCTTGCAAGCTACGGAGCAAAGGAGGAGGATTAGACATGAAGAATCAATGGAGGCTGCATTTGTGTCTAATCAACATCAAAAGACACATAATCAAAAGAAGAACAAGCTTAGGGTCATAAAGGAGAAAGGTGAAACTAGCAAACCCGAGAGGAAGTCCTATGAACCTTGTCACCATTGCAAGAAGAAAGGTCATCATCCAAGAAGGTGTTGGTGGAGGCCGGATGCATTTTGCCATAAATGTCAACAAAAGGGTCATGTGGAGAGAGTATGCAAGGCAAACAAGAAAGATAAGCAACAAGCAAATGTTGCTAAAGATAATGCAAGTGATAGTGAATCCGAAGAGTTGTTTGTTGCTACTTGTTTTAGTAGCATCAAAAATGATGAAGGATGGATCATTGATAGTGGAGCAACACACCATATGTCTCACAAGCATGAGTGGTTCACAAACTTGGATAGAAGCAGCCACAATAAAGTCAAAATTGGAAATGGAGCCTTGATGGAAGTGAAAGGCAAAGGAGATGTGGTGATACACACCACCAAAGGTATCAAAACTATCCATGATGTTCTCTATGTACCTTCTTTATGTGAGAATTTACTTAGTGTACTTAATTATATAATTATTTTGTCATTAATTACTCAAAAATGTACTTAATTATTAATTTTCTAATATGTATATGTGTTTATAATTTTGCAGAAACTATGTGAGCAACAATCTGAAAGAAGAAAGTAGAATAAGCATCCCAATAGAATGGGTGTGTTGGGATAAAAAACTATGGTATGTTTCCTATTTTTACTTCCATTTAACTATATATGAATTTTTTATTTTAATCACATGGTATTATTAGTATTTACATGTAAATTTTGCAGCAAATTGAAAGAGACACCTAAGAATACATAGAATGTCAGGATCTATGTCATGGAATTTGGTGTAGATTTATGTTGTTGTACCCTAGAGCACAATCATTCAAGGTGTTAGTCAAGAATGATTGTTGTTGGTTCTTGGTTCTTGATTTTGTTTTTGTGGGTTTGTTAAGGTTTTGTCTCTGGTTTTAATAGAGGTTTGGGGTTCTTGAGAAGGTTGTTAGCTTTTGGGAAGAAGAAGAAAAAAAATGTAGTAGTTGAGAGAGAGAGAGAGATGAAATTGTTGTTTTCCAAAATATGTTTTTTTTTTTCATTACAATTTTCATACTTTTAAATACATCAAAAAGACAATAAGATATGCTGCCATATTGATCAATAAATACAAAAGCATTAAAAGTAACCAGCCAAACCAAACTACCTCAACTAACTCTAATCAATGTGCTGGGCATGCAAGAAACCTTCTTTAATGGGCAGTTCAGCTTGTCTGAGGCATTTGAATTTGAAAACCAGCTCCATTTGACTTGAAAGTTGTAGGGAAGCCTTTCTGAATATTAAACTGTGTTCTAGCCAAAAATCAGATAAAACAAAGTTCATTTACCCATTCAAAAATAATCAAACCTGAGGCAGTTTTGTCCAGATTTCTGGGCAACAAAACTGCACAAGGGTCAGATTGTTTAGGGCTTAACTCAGCCTTCCCAGCTCCAAATTGGGCCATTCGTTTTGCTTCTGCTTCCTCTGTGTTTCTAGTTTATTATATCCAAAATTCAAATCCAAATCCCAAACCTTCATCAAACGGCATCCAAGGAAGTGGACTTATGTTGCTAGAAATACAATTCGAGCAACTAGACAAAAAGGCCCTAAGCTTTAGTTAGTTTAGCTTAGGGCATTACAAAAAAGGATATTGTTCTTAAACATTACAAGATAAAATAAAATGCATAAACATAAATAATGTTTGGTCTTTGATGTTGCAAAATAAAGAGTGCAAGTGTAACCGAACTACCTTTCCATGAACTTCTCAAGCACTTGTGACTTGGTTGTTAGAAAATATACCCAACACATCCTTAAATAGTCATCAATGAAGGTTAGGAAGTACTTACAACCTCCAATTGATGACAAACTCATCGGTCCACACACATCCGAATGGACTAGCTCAAGCTTCTCCTTAGCTCTCCATGAACCGGCTTTAGGGAATGGAAGACATGTGGATTTCCCTAGTTGGCATACATCACATAGGCTTCTCATCTCCTCAATCTTTGGCATGTCCTTCACAATGGCATTGGTATTTTTCATGGCACCATAGCTAGAATGCCCAAGCCTTTTATGCCAAATTTGAGAAATGGACTCCACTTTGGTTTTTAAGGCTTGTTCATTCTTGACTAGGTCCAATCTATAGCTTTTGTCTTTCAATGGTACCTTAAACAGCTCATTACCACAAGCATCATATATAATACATCCATCTTTTGTAAAGTTTAAAGCAAAGCCTCTTTCTACCAATTGTGCTACACTAAGCAAGTTTTCATACAAACTAGGAACATATAGCACATCTTTTATAATTTTGGTACCTTTCTTGTTGTTCAAGCACACATCTCCTTTGCCTTCTACTTCCATGAACCGGCCATCACCAATCTTCACTTTGGTTTTGTAGTTTCGGTCAAGCTCCATAAAACCATCCTTTTGGAAACTCATGTGGTGTGAGCAACCACTATCCACAAGCCAACCGAGACCACTACTTATGGCCTTAAGGCATGTGGCCACAAATAGGTTCTCGGCTTCTTCATTAACCACATTGGCTTGTTATCTCCTTTGCTTGCATACTTTGGCAATGTGGCTTTTTCCTCCACATCTTTCACAAGATGCATCCGACCTCCAAAAACACTTGGATGGTGGATGTCCAAGCTTTTTGCAATGAGGGCAAGGTGGATGCCCTCCTCGGTTTTGATGGCTTTGTTGTTGTTGTTGTTGATTCCATCCACTTTTGTTGTTGTTTGTGTTGTTGTTGGTTGTAAAACTGGTTTGGGTGGTGTTGTTGCTCTTCCTTCCTTTATTCTTCTTTTTGTTGCCGTGGCCACCATAGAATGCACTCTCTATGGTCTCCTCCTTTCTAATGGCTCTCCTTTGTTTGGTTGCTTGAAGAGCATTGATGAGCTCACTCAAGGTTATTTCACTAACATTTCTAGATTTTTCAAGGGAGGAAATCTTAGCTTCAAACCTTTCGGGTAAGCTCACCAATACTTTCTCTACTACCCTTTGATCGGTCAATTGCTCACCAAGGACCTGAATTTGATTTACCATTTTAAGCATCCTTTCCGTGAAATCCTTGACAAGCTCATTCTCCTTCATCTTCAAGGTCTCAAACTCTCTTCTTAGGTTTAAAACTTGCATTTTCCGAGTTCTAGTATTTCCATGGAACTCCTCTTGAAGCTTTATCCAAACCTCTCTAGCACTTATGCATGACATTATCCTTATAAAAATGGAATCACTCACGGAGGAGTGCAAGGCAGTGAGGGCCTTGAACCCCTTGGCAACTTCGGCCTCATGTGCATTTCTTTGTGCTTGGGTTGCATTAGCTCTCAACTCTTCCACTACATAACCTTCTTCTATGACTTCCCATAAACCAAAGGCTTGAAGGTAGGCTTTCATTTTTATACTCCAAATGGAATAGTTTTGGCCTTCAAACTTGGGTGGTGTTGGGGTTCCAAAGGATTGTGAGGCCATTTGAAAAAATGGTTTTTCAAAAGTTTTGAAAAATGGACACAAGAACAAGCTCTCGGGTGGTGGTGTTTTGGTGAGTTTCAACTAGCCTTTTTGGGAGGTTTTTGTTCGGTTGGAAGGCTTTAGGTGGGGGATCCTCTCACAAATAAAATGGTCTAGGTTGAAAGCTCACAAGGTCCTAAGAAATTACACTAAGCTCTGATACCATGATGGAATTTGGTGTAGGTTTATGTTGTTGTATCCTAGAGCACAATCATTCAAGGTATTAGTCAAGAATGATTGTTGTTGGTTCTTGGTTCTTGATTTTTTTTTTGGGTTTGTTAAGGTTTTGTTTCTGGTTTTAATGGAGGTTTGGGGTTCTTGAGAAGGTTGTTAGCTTTTGGGAAGAAGAAGAAAACAAATGTAGTAGTTGAGAGAGAGAGAGAGATGAAATTGTTGTTTTCCAAAATATGTTTTTTTTTTTTTTAATATTACTTCAACGTTTTTCATTACAATTTTCATACTTTTAAATACATCAAAAAGACAATAAGACATGCTACCATATTGAGCAATAAATATAAAAGCATTAAAAGTAACCAACCAAGCCAAACTACCTCAACTAAATCTAATCAATGTGCTGGGCATGCAAGAAACCTTCTTTAATGGGCAGTTTAGCTTGTTTGAGGCATTTGAATTTGAAAACCAGCTCCATTTGACTTGCAAATTGGAGGGAAGCCTTTTTGAATATTAAACTGTGTTCTAGCCAAAAATGAGATAAAAAAAAGTCCATTTACCCATTAAAAAATAATCAAACCTGAGGCAGTTTTGTCCAGATTTCTGGGCAACAAAACTGCACAAGGGTCATATTGTTTAGGGCTTAACTCAGCCTTCCCAGCTCCAAATTGGGCCATTATTTTTGGTTCTGCTTCCTCTGCATTTCTAGTTTATTATATCCAAAATTCAGATCCAAATCCCAAACCTTAATCAAACGGAATCCAAGAAAGTGGACTTATGTTGTTGGAAATACAATTCCAGCAACTAGACAAAAAGGCCCTAAGCTTTAGTTAATTTAGCTTAGGGCATTACAAAAAAGGATATTGTTCTTAAACATTACAAGATAAAATAAAATGCATAAACATAAATAATGTTTGGTCTTTGATGTTGCAAAATAAAGAGTGCAAGTCTAACCGAACTACTTTGCACATTATGGCAAGATCACCACATTTCAACACTATGGACATGCACACGAATGGGGAAATATGGAAAATATGAAAATGAAGAAACGGAAATTTTAGTGGGAAAAAAATTGTGAGTATTTTTATTTACATAAAAATGTATAATTGTAATGTTTAACTATTACCTTTTATCAAATATGATTAATTTTATAGTTTATATATTTTTATGACTGAAATATGGATATTCTTATTCGGTTTTTTAACTTGATATTTTTATTCATTAACATAATTTTGATTAATTTTATTATTATTGTTGCCATGCAAAATATATTAATTTTTAGTTCAATATTGTAATTGAATATTCATGTAATCATTTAATATATAATGTAAGCATAATTAATTATTTTTTACCACTATATATTGTTATGACTGAAATATAGATATTTTTGTTTAGTTTTCAATTTTATATTTTTATTCATTCACGTAATTATGCTTAAATTTATTATTATTGTTGCCATGCATAATATATTAATATTTAGTTAAATATTGTAATTTTCTAATTATTTAATCATTTAATATACATTGTAGAATGTCCTAAGGAAGAAGGCAAATGAAGGAGAAATTGAGTCTTCACCTCAGATGATATACTTACACAAGCTTTGGGGAACGATGAGTATGAAGATTAGCTTAGGGGTAGAGGCAAAGGTTATACAATGACTAATTTTTTCACACACCTAAGTAAAGTTCACAAAAAAAGGATAAGTCTGAGAAGAGTGAGAGAATTACCAAGCTAAAACTCGTTGTTAGTGGTCTTTTGGGGATCATTTAAAAGAAAGGCAACATTCAAAAGATTACTGAGTTAGTATCTGCATGTGGTATTAACCTACAGTCTCAGCCTCATACACCTAGACAACAATCTACGCATGGGAAGGCATTGCACTCTTGTACTCATACTTGGTCACAACATGGAGACTATGCAGTGCGTGACAATGATGTTGCCGATCTAAGGCTCTCATCTACTGCTAAGCTTGATGCTCTTCCTATTTTTATCACCTTTTACATCTTCAAAGGTATTATAAAAAAAAAAATTTTGAAATTTATATTTAGCATTAATATATATGTCTAAATACTAATATGTTTATTCGTTTTTTTTTTATGTTTATGTTTGATTTTGTTATCATTATTGCTACAAGAAGTATATAAATATATATATATATATATTTCTATATTAATTAGTTATTCTAACTTTGTTTCTAATGCAAGATTTTAAATGCAATATTGCACAAGGCAGTGTTGAAAATATAGTAGTACATGGTACTTTCGTTCCTTCTATCCCATCGGATGTGTGCCATGATGTTATGCTAGGTGATCGAAATTTAAAAGTCACTGTTGATGAGGTGATTGATGAATTTTCCCCTTTACCTATATCATCACATGATATTGGATGTGTCAGTGATGTAGAAGAGGCATTTATTGCATGGTCTAGACATCTTGTTGTACCGTTTGATGCAACTGTATATGATAATTTATATGCATGTGTGAATAATAATTTTTTTTCTTGTTATACTAGCATGTTATTGGTTGATATTTGTAGGCAAGTTTGAAGAAAAAACATGTTGAGGATGATCAATGTGGTGATGGTGATGCCTTATCAATAGTTACCACACCAATCTGCGAGTTGTTACATCGAATCGAGGATGTCAAGAGTGATCATTTATGGACATTTCATATGATTGAAGGAACCGTGGGATATAAACAAGATTTATGCATATCAAAGAATGATATAACTGAGTTTTATTACATGCATGAATTATTTTCTGAGTGCATTTTGTTTTTCAAAAGGTAAATTTAATTTAAATGTGTTTATTTCTAATTAGTCAATTCAATTAATTATAATCATCATTATAAAAAAATATATTTACTTCTAATTTGATTATGCAGGTACTTATATAATGGACTGATGGATACATAAGCTGAAGAGAATTATTGTTTTATTTATCCCGCTATCATTGCACCAATTGGTCATGCAAATCCTTATGAAAGAATGATTAATCTATTTAGTAGATGACAACATGCAAGACAATGTCATCTATGGTTCTTTCCATACTATGCAAGGTATGTTGTGTTAAGTTATAATATATTCTGTTACATAATTAATTTAATCAAATGACATATTAACTAATAATTTATGGGTATTTTTAGTAATCATTAGATGTTAGGTATTGTTGATCTTTACTAAGAAGTAGTATGGTTTTATGTTCCATTTAAAAATCATATTAATAAAGATTTTAGATCTTGCTCGATGAGTAAGTTACTTACCAAAGTGGTTATTATATCATGATGATAATTATTTACTTTATACTAATTAATATTTATTTAATTTGTATATATTTAATAATTTTTAAACATAATTTTTTCATATGCAGTATGAGGGTATAACTTGGTCACAAGATGACGTCCACCAATTTAGAGCTGAATGGGCATCAATTATGATCTCAAACCTTTCATCTTAATGAGGATAATAGTTTAATTGCTTTTATTTGTACATAACTTTATAAAATAGTTGATCAAATAGAAAAATTATTTTATGAATTAATATTTAATTTATTTAAAATAAGTGTTTATTATGCAAATATTTATTTGAATTTTGTTTTCGATTAATTATTTTACATGAAGCTAGCTATTAAACAATTCTAATTGGGCAAAATTAAAAACAAAATTCAAATTAAAAAAAAAGACGATGCTTTTAAAAAAAAAGTCACTCTATAATAGAAGGAAAAGCATTACTAAATACATGCCAAAAGCTTTGCTAGATATGAGAACAGGCGACGCTCTAGATAAGGAAATACACAACACTTTTTCTTTGTAAAATGTGTTGGCTAGATGTTGAAATAAGAGACGTTTTTTCAAAAGCATTGCTAGATGTGGGAACAGACAATACTTTTTTCAAAAAAGTGTCACTAGATATGGGAGAATAGGCTACACTTTTTTTAAAAAGCATCGCAATATATAATAACAGGCGATGCTTTTTTAAAAAGCAACGCTATATATAATACTAGGCAATGCTTTTTAAAAAAAAAAGCGTCGCTAGATATTAAATAAGGCAACACTTTTCTAAAGAAAAAAAAGTCATTAAATACCAAAATATGGCAATGCTTTTCTAAAGAAAAGGCATTGTTAGATACTAAATCAAACGAAGCTTTTTTAAGAAAAACCATTGCTAGATACCAAAATCAGGCATAAACATCGCTAGATACATAATCAGGCGATGCTTTTCTTAAAAAAGGCGTCGCTAGATAAATAATCAAATGGCACTTTTTTAATAAAAAAGAGTCATTAGATTCATAATCAGGAGATGCTTTGTAAAGTGTTAGCTTTGTTTTAATAATTTTAACGCCACCATATTAGGCGATGCTTTGTTAAGCATCGGTTTTTATTTTACACGACGAATTAACTGCTTCGCCTATTATTGTTTTTCTTATAGTGATATCAATTATATACATACGTATCTTGGTTTAGCAACTATAAATTATACATCTTTATTATTCAACAAAAAAAAATTATCTATACCTCTTTGTTAATAAAGAACCAATTATGAAAAACTGTACAGAAGATATATTTCATCTTTTGATATATTTTTTTGTTTTCATATCTAAAATCAGATACAGTACTTTTCGAAGTGATTGTTACATGGTTAAATAATTTAATTACCTTGCATAGGTTATCGAGATAGTTGCATCGACAAATTAGCTAATAAAATATTATACTAAGATTAATTAAAATGAAAAAAAATATATATTACTCTAGAGCACTGTGTACTCTTTGGTACTTCTCTTATGTTAATTATGAGCAACTTAATTTCCAATTTGTATTTGACGTCATGGTGCATGACATCAGCAACATGGAAAAAAAAATTAATACACATGCCATTAAATTATTGAGTGTTAAAGGAGCAATGGAGTGCATTCATGTGAGGTGCCATGAGGTGCCGTGATTGGTATCCAAGAAAGTATGTTAGCATTTTCTTCCATCTCTTACTGTGTTTCTTTTAATTATTTAGAGTAATTTCTCTCTTTGTTTTAGTGTTTCAAATATATAACTTTTGAGTATAATTATAAATGGTTAATTGAATCAATCTAATTTGATACTTCACATTGTTTTAAAACAAAAAAATATATGCACTATGAATAAAAATGTACTAGAATAACATCTTTCTTAATAAAATATCAATTCTCATCCTGAACAATTAAACCAATTTATTAAAAATATGGTCAATTAAAAAGTGTGAATGGGCAAACAAAATATTATAATTCTTGGGATTCTTCATTAGAAGCTTCTACTTATAAAACTGTTACATGGTCATCGTGATACGATATGGTTAATAAGCGTCACATTGATTTGCATCATTCTATGCGAATTTTGAATATACGCATAATGTATGCATTCCCATTATGATTATGATCGTGTTGATTCTAACAGTTTGTATCGTGATTTATCCAATTTTTTTTAAATTTTGACCAAGTTTAATACGGGTTGACCGGGTGAGGGGTTTGGAATTGACTTTTTATTGATATGAGTTTTGGCTTTGACTTTTATACTGTTGCGAAAACCTCTTCAATATAAGTGCATTGTAATGCCCCATACCAAATTTATGTAGAAAGTTTTGATTTTTGATTAAATTTTACCATTTGATCTATATAGATGCCAGAGTTCATTTTTTATTCTTAGAAGTTATAGCTTTAACTTGTGTACCAATATACAATACACGAGGTGAGTTCAAATTTACGATCCTCATGCCTTAAGCTTCATTTTGGTATATAAGTTGTAATTTCAGACTAAGGTTTGTGTATTTCTTCTAAGTGAGCTATATGTTTATTACCCGATAAAAAAAATAGTATTTTAAATATACTTATATTCTTGATATTACTTTAGACACTCGGGTAAATCGTAGGACGGATCCTGTGGAAGATCTAGAGTGATTCACAAATTATTGGTATGTGATATATTTTCAATATTTTTGTGTTATATATATTAATCTATATAAATTCTTGGTTTGATAGTTATATATATATATACACTTATATTTGTTCATGTTTATTTGTAAATTTTTATCAGACAGGTGAATATGTTTAAAACTAATTAATTCAAGTTATTGAAATGTCGATTTGAGATTTGGAAATCTATAAATTTTATTTAAAGATTTTGTTCATTTATTTATTAGTCTTATCTGACAAATCTTACTGTTGATGAGAAACATGTTACTATTTATTTTCAGACACGGTTTATAAAATGGATTTGCTAAAAGGTTAGTATGTTTGTATTTCTTCTCACATGCATCATATAGTAATAGTGTTCCCTATTCTTGTTATCATTAATTAGGGCGCATGTATATTTAGCAATCCAATGGGAGCTAAGATGAAAAAGAGTAGGTAAGTACTTTATGATGTGAGCATTAGCCTGTCTCCACTTAGTTGTAGGATAGGAGGATATTAATATCGATGCCTTTGGAATGTCAAAGGGTCGATTGCATATGTCTCTTCTCCTTCCTTTTTATCAGGTGGTCTTTAGGACACCAAACATCCACTGGCAACATTTAGAATATAATATGGTGCATCAGGTGTACATATGATATTTTATGTATTTTAAATGTTTCAACATGGATTTAAATCGTTTATTGGTTTATTTATTTAATTTAATTTAAGAATTTTTAATTATGTTATTATTTCGTTTTAATTATTTGTGAATATGATTATTTTTAGGATATTTATTTAAATGTTATTTTATCTTATTTTATTTTCTATAAAAATATTTTACAAATGTGGATATAAAAATTATCCATTTTTATGAAAATATTTTTTAAATAGTAGAACTTTTCAAAATGGGTGGACTAGTAGGGGTTTTGAGAGAAAAAACTATTTTTTGAATATTTATTTTATTTTCTTAGAGAAAAACTATTTTTTGAATATTTATTTTCTTTTCTTATCTTATGATTATTATAATTGCTTTTATTTCTTTTTATTAATATTCCTATTATTTATTATTATTATTATTCTTATTATTTATACTGTTAGTATTAGAATGATACCATTTACTTGGATAATTAGCATCTCATTTGTTTTCTTTATTTTAGAAACATGTTCTCCTAGGTCCAGGTAGATAGCCGATCGACCGTACGAGCTGCGCAACCCATTCGACTGCGATGCTCTTTCAGTTGTATCATGCAGTCTTTCCTATCTCTCATTCTGTTATTATTCTATTAGTATTGTTTTCCTTTTATTTGTCATATTTATATTTCAAATATTCTTAGAATACTCTGATGGCAATTATAGACCTAGGGTACTGCATTTATTTATTTATTTATTTTGTTGCTTACCATTTATTGGAGTACTAAAATTTATGGACAATTGTAGTAAATGGAAGGAATAAAGTGAATGTATATTTAGAAGTGTGTTTTTTGTGTAGAGAAAATTTTAGGAAAATCCATATCTCAGGGAAGATGCTGCTGAACTTTCTGTAGAATTTTTTATGGTGTTTTCCCAAGTCGAGACCACCCTAGGGTTCTAGTAAGGAATTATGGAAGGGGTTTTAGCATTCATAGACAAGTAACACACTTTATTTGGAGTTATGGATAATAAGTTATGTGTCTGTAAAGTTTCATGATTTGTTTTAGCCGTATTGGTCCCACGGGTAGTGTTTTCTTCGAAAAAGACAAAAAGATAAGTTAAAAATGTCTTCTAACCATGCCATGTGTCAAAATTTCAGTGATTGACCAGCTAGGTTGTCCAAACTACACCCTGACAGGTGTTAAATTTAGGTTTGCTATAACTAGTGTTGTTCAAATAACACCCTATGTTGTTTGAATAACTCCCTACTGATCGAGTTAAATCCCAATTTGGCTTGAGAAAAGAAATGGAGAAAGAATGGTGTCACCAAGGAAATAACCCTCCGTCGGCCACATTTACCACCTCATTGCTTGCACCACCTTGTTGCCTTCATGAAACCTAACCTCTCCACCAAATCTCATGCTGGGAGGCTCATCGATGCACCGAAATCAACCTCCAGTTTCAACAGCCATGTCTTGATCCAATTGCTGGATTCAGATCACTTCCAAGTTGAGGGGATACTCTCTTCCACAATTTTCAAACTTTTTGAACATGATTATGACCTCCTTTTAGCTCGAATCAAGCATGTATGACTGTAGAGTGAAACCCACTTTGACGGTGACTTTTAAGCAAGGAATCCATTCACCACCAACCATCTATGGGCCAGGTAAATTCACAAATGAAATACCCATTCCTTTAGCTTCAATTTGGTGTAAAATTTTCAAATTTTGGTTGAGTATTGAGTATAAACAAAAATGGGGAAATTTTAGGATAATACCTGGTAAAATTTAGCCCAGAATGCAAAATCAGTTTGTATTTTGTGATGCATATAAGCTTCTAATGGTCATGGAAAATTAGTTGAAGGTCTAATTTCATTAGAATACCAAATGCAAGAAAAACTCCAATTTTAGACACCAGATAAGATGGGTTTATACAAATTCTTCGAGGGATTGTGTGCATATTTATATATATATATAAAGAAAATGTATATAAATATTTACGTAGGTTATGGTTAGCCATGATGTGATCAAAGTTAGCATAATACCTCAATTGTTTAATCTAAAGTATTGTTTCCATATATACATCTTAAATGTAATTTAGTTTATTACAAGTTGTCTCACAATTTATCGGTTACTAACTATACAATTTATATGTATATATTTCAGTAGACTATACGTTTTAGGATCTGGGATCCAAGTTATCTTTATCTCTCATTATTATTATTATTATTATTATATTTCTATTTACATATATGTGATTGGTATATTCATGAAATGCTATAAAAAAATGTGATATTGTTGTAAGTGAAAACTTGGGAAAAGATGAGGCCATCCTGGGGTTTAGGTAGTAAGTTCTATAAGGGATCCTAACACATGTAAAGGTATTTTTGGTTTATTATTTACTACTTATATTTGTATTCCTATGCTATGGTAATCGGAGACCTACAAATTTGTGAAAATTTGTAGCAAGGTAGGGAGGAAACATTTGGGAGAGTTTAATTTACAAGGGAGATGCTGCTGGATTTTCTGTAAAATTTTTGGTGGGTTTTCTTTTAGTTAATGCCATCCTAGAGTTCCGATAGATAACCCTGTGAGGGTCTTGGCAGTTTGGTTGGAAGTAATGGTTTATGATTATTATTAGATTTATGTGATTTTAACCATCCTACTGGAGCTAGTAGATAGGTATTTTATGAGGTAAGCATGAGGTGAGCATTAGTCACCCTTTCCTTAGTCGTAGGATGGTAGTTGTTAGTATAGGCGGCTCTGGGATGCAATGGCTTCTACTACAGCTGAACTCGCATGGATATCATACTTGCTACAAGAGGTAGGAATCTCTTATGCTAAACCGATCAAACTATACTGTGACAACACTAGTGCTCTTTAGCTAGATGTGCATGTCCTAAAGCCATGTCAACGTTTGTCCATGTCATCATATAACAAAGACTAGCAAGAGTTTGTTTTAGATAGTGTGATTCATCAAAACATTTTTTATCAGAATATTTTTTAAAAGGAAAAAATAGATAAATAAATTCTTATTAATTATTATTATTTTTCTAAGGAGAAAAATATATAAACATATCATCAATTAATTAAGATTTAGATAAAAACAATTGAAGAATAATTTTTAGGTTGAATGACTATTAAGTAAATACCATATAGAATAGAAGCTTTTCCAACCTTTATATCACATATAGATAATAATTCACATACCTATTGAAGATGGCTACCTAGTTGATGCAGTCATAATTGACATGTACGTATGTATGGTGTGGAATAAGGCCATTACAGGTTATTATATTGCAAAATTGTGTTAATTTTCTCATAAATTTGCTATTTTGTACAAACAAAATATTTATCAAATTATATTATCCTTTTATCTTCAAATATTTCTGGAACTAATTCTTTTTTTTTTTTTTTGGCAAGAACTTAATCTTGTTATGTATGTCACGTATGCATGCAAGATAGCCAATGATTGTCAAATTAATTCATCAAAAATTTAGGATTTATTTCATTTGGATCTTTGAAGTTTGTAATCATTACAATTTAAAACGTGTATAAAACATATTGCAGAAAAAAAAAAAAAAAACCATGAATTTTTTAAAAACTAAATATCTTCAATTATTTTTTTTTCTCTTTTATGACAACATAAATAAATGTGTATAAAAGAGATTTTTATTTTAGTCTTTTATTCCTTTTCATATTTGCTATTTTTTATTTTTTAATATATTAACTATTATTATCTAATGGTTATATTTTTATCATTTTATATTAAAAATAAATAATTTTAATGTATATTTAGTACCTGTATTTTTTAATTTATAATAAATATTATACGTATATATAAATTTTATAAACTCCCCTTACATATTCTTCTGTTAAATTTTTCTCCATATTTTTAAGTAAATTAAATGATTTATACACGTATGTACTATTTATGTTTTTTTGCCATTCCGTATTTTTCCAACTATGAGAGAAAGTTGAAAAAGCTTTGAGAAAAGGTAAACAAAATATAAGAGAATAAGAAATGGAAATATTTTCATTATTACTTAAAGAGTCATTGATCAATGCTCATACAAACATCAACGGGCTCTATTTGTAGAGCTTACAAAAGATAAAATATAGTAATAGGACTAATCAATGTAGAATATGCAAAAGGAATGTCAAAATTCTCTCTCCCATGAGTAGGGATTGATCGCTTGATTCTCACTTGCACATAACCACAGAAGTTATTGCTTGATTTCTTGCCTCAATATGACAATTATATAGATGTATATTGGGTATGGGTAGAATGCATTTTCGTATTCTAAAGTTTAAGGGTGGTATAATTTAAACTTTGAACTTTTTATTTGGGTAATTTAAGCTATAAATTTTCAAAACCATTACAAATTGATTCACCTTATAATGGTGGTGTTAAAATTAATGGTGATGATATTAGTTTGACATCATGCTATGTCATAATTATTTTTCAGAAATAAAAAATAATTTAAAATTTTGAAAAAATTACATTTGTTATTTTTCCATTTATATTTATGGTTTTTTAATTGAAAATTTGTGTCCTTAATTAAATTAAAATACCCATAATCATAATTAAATATTTTTGATCCTAAAATTAGACCAAAATAAAAATAAAAATTAAAATTAAATTAATTTTTTGGTCTAATAAAAAATAATTTTACTCGAGCAAAAATTAAAAATATTTTTTATGCCCAAACAAAAAAAAAGAAAGAAAATTAGACCAGCATAAGAAAAAAAAAATTAGACTAAATTTTTAAAAATAAAAATAATTTTTTTAAAAAAAACATTAGACTAAAAAAATAAAGTTTTCTTATTTTCCTCTTTTCCATCTTCTTATTCTAGAATTATTTATGGTACCCTTAAATAAACATCAAAAAAAGAAAAAAAGACCAGAATATGAAAAAAAAAAAGACCAAAGTTTAAAAAATAAAAATAATTTTTTTAAAAAAAGTTTTCTTTTTTTTTAAATTCAACAAAAAAAATAAGGTTTTTTCATTTTCCTTTCTTTCATCTTCTTATTCTAAAATTCTTAATAGTATCAACATGCAATTTACCTTTAAATAAATATGAAATTTAAAAGAAGGATGAAAATTCTAGATAAATACAATTTTATTAATATTTAGGAAATTTTTGTGACAGCCCAGACCACCCGCATGCGATGTTATGCTCTTTGGGCCTGGGGAATCCTCTTACAACTCAGCCCTCAAGGTTTTAAAAGACCTCGTAAGGGAAAGGTATCCACACCCACTTATAAGGAGTGTTTCGTTCCCCTTTCCAACCGATGTGGGACTTCACAATCCTCCCCCTTTGGGGCCCAGCGTCCTCGCTGGCACACCGATCCGGGTCCAGCTCTGATACCATCTGTGACAGCCTAGACCATCCGCATGCGATATTATCCTCTTTGGGCCTGGAAAATCCTCTTACAACCCAGCCCTTAAGGTTTTAAAAGGCCTCACACGGGAAAAGTATCCATACCCGCTTATAAGGAGTGTTTCGTTCTCTTTTCCAACCGATGTGGGACTTCACAATTTTTATCAAGATGGAATTTATCTATCAAGCCTATTAGTTATCTAGAAGCTTATGTTGGTGCCTATACAAAAGGAGTGATACGAACCTAGGACGACCTGCTCCTAAACCCGTATTATATTAGCCCGGATCTTTAATTAAGTTCAAGTTCTAATGGAATGGGCCTCAACCCCTAACCAACCTGTGGTTAGAAACCTTGGTATAATGTAGACGCCACAATAGGGGATGGAAAACCTATTGATAAGTCAAGCCAAAACAACCAATTCTCTAATGGTGTTTTAGGTGTTCTCAAAGAACAAAGAGATAATTAATCTCACAAGTATTTTTTTAATCAAATCAAAGTTGTATTCTTATTGAAAAATAAAGCTTTAAATAGGCTTGAAAGAAACAAAATAAACCCTAAAAATAATTCAAAACCGGACTCCTATAGGAATTAGGAAACTTGACCGAATTCTAATATGTCCTAAACTAAATTTGATTAATTAATTCCTTTATTTTGAATTAGGAATTAATTAATTTACAATGGAAATAATAAAATAAAAACCTTCCTAAAGTTATTTATCCAGAAAATAAATAACTAAAAACCTAAAAGTAATGGTAGTTTCCTAAAACAAAAAGTAAAAACAAATTAGGAAACTAAAAATGCTAGCTTTTTTATCAAGTTGAATTTGATCAATCTTTGACCTCTTTGAGCTTCAAATCAGCGTCTAGATGCTTTTTAGGATGACAAATAAGCTGAATATGAAGTCCCACACGTTTCCCATGCTTGGAAAAATAAGAAAAGGCTAATACAGTAAAATACAGTAAAGCCAGCAAGCAATACAGCAAATTCGGCCAAATTGTTGATGCTGTCCGTACAAGCCCTTTTTGATTGCATTTGAGGCTTATTTAACTTGATTCCATGACCTCTTAGGCATATGTATTGAACCCATAAAGCATTTGAACCATTTCATACTTCCCGGACTCCAAAAATGTACCAAAACCGTCACCCGGGTCCGTATCGGCTTCCACCACTTGGATGCTTAGAATAGGCTTTGTATCTTCAAGTACGGACAATCTCTGTTGAGATTGATTACCCCCTATATAAATACTCCCAGTTTGTCCTTAAATCTCTTAATTTGAGCTCTTGTGATTGGCCTAGTCTTCATCCGTGTCGAGTCAGCACCCCAGTGGGTTATCGGTTGAGCGGCCTCAAGCGGAATCACATCATTCCCCTCCTCTTGAAAAGGATTTATCCTCAAATCAAGATCATCACCTGCAGCAAAAGGAGTTAAGTCAGAAACATTAAATGCAGCACTCATGTTATACTCACCTGGTAAATCAAGCTTGTAGGCATTCTTGTTATTCAGCTCCAAAACTTGAAAAAGTCCATCCATAGGTGGCATGAGCTTTGAATTTCTTTGTTTAGGAAACCTTTCCTTTCGTAAGTGCAACCAAACCAATTCTCCTGGGTCAAACACTATTACAACAAAATCTAGAAATACATGCTCATTATGGTAAAAATTACACTTTTTAAAGTTAGCAAACAATATTTCCCAAATTTTCAAATTGCCACTAAGTAAAGCTCTCAACAATGCAGATAAAGTTCTATGCAATAAAGACGTCTTTAAATAAGTATCTTTAAAATTCATGGTCAGCAATGATTTCTTATTCATAATTACTTTATTAACATCACCAAAGCCAAGATAAAAATTTATATTCTTCCTTTCTTGTCTTCTTTTTCCTTTCTCACTCAATGCCATCTCACCTTCCTCACTCTCGGCTTTTGCACCAAATTTTTCACTCTTGGTTTTATTAAAATATTTCCACACAACCTGAGTATTAGAAGACTTACCTTGGATAGCAAGTTCACCTTTTCCCTCTTGATTGGATGGTAGTCTACTTGGAATTTCATTTGGGAAGACATCTCCAAATTCCTTCAAAAGAGAAATTATTGAACTTGGCAATTCAAGTTCTTCAAAGTTAGTTTGATCATTAAAATAATTTTCTTTATATATCATGACCAGCAAAGGTTTCTTACACTCAATAACCTTATTAATATCCCCTAAACTCAAATAAAAGTTGCTACTTGACCTTTCTTTTCTTTCTTTTTCTTTTTCCCCCTTGGATTGGCGCAAACCTTCGGATTTCCCTTCCTTCTCCAAGCTCTTGGGTTTGCCACTTTCTTTCCCCTCTCTTTCGGCTTTTCTTTGATCTTTCCACTCAATATGAGTCTTAGAAACCTTACCTTGATCAGCAACCTCATTCTTACCTTCTTCAAAGGATGGTGAAGCCGTTGGTGCCATACTTGCTTTTTCCTTGAGCTTTTCGGCTTCTCTCCGTTGTTGCATTTGTAATTGGTCTTTGTAAACCTCTTGAGGAGATAATGGTTCCAGATTGACCTTCTTCCCTTTAAAACTGAAAACAATACTATTTTCTCGACCAAAATGAGTAGCATCTTTATCAAATTTCCATGGCCTACCTAATAGTATATGTCCAGCAATCATGGGTACAATATCACATAAGACTACATCCTCATATCTACCTATACTAAATTTTACTTTGACTTGTTTGTTTACTTTCATTTCACCACTATCATTAAGCCATTGTAATCTATATGGTTCAGGATGTTTTATTGTTTTTAAGCCCAATTTATCAACTACAAGGTTACTTATTACATTAGTACAACTTCTACTATCAATAATCATACTACAAATCTTACCTTGAATTTCACATCGGGTGTGGAAGATGTTCTCTCTTTGAATTTCATCCTCATCTTTGTATGCAGCAAGTACTCTCCTAGAAAGCAAGTTTAATTCAGCATTGGATGCTTGCAAGGTTTCGGGTTCATCCTCCAAGTCCTCCTCCTCTTGCTTGGCTTCATCCTCACTTTCTTCACTTTCTGATTCTAGCTCGTCATTGCCCTTTAACACCATGATTCTTCTATTCGGGCATTGGCTAGCAATGCGTCCTCCTCCCTGGCACTTAAAACACACAACATCATGAGTTCTAAAAGGTTTAGGATCTAATTTCACCTCATTCTTTGGTGCTTGGACAGATTTGATTCTAGTCTCCTTCCTTGGCCAGTTTGAACTTTCTTCTTTGACTTTCGGCTTTGACTTGCTTTCATAGATGGCATTGTTCCTCCAGCCACTTGAATTGGACCTTCCACAATTGGAAACACCTCTAAACCATGAGCTTACACCCCTCCTCTTGAATTGGTGCTCTAATTTAATAGCCACATGCAACATCTCCTCCAATTCCACATATTGTTGCAATTCTAGTTGATTGGCTATTTCACGATTCAATCCACCAAGAAATATTGCCATGGTTGCTTCCCTATCTTCATTCAAGTTCAATCTCATCATAAGCATCTCCATCTCCTTGTAATAATCCTCCACGGATCCATGTCCTTGAGATAAAAATTGAAGTCTTTGATGCAGCAACCTATGATAGTGTGATGGTACGAATCGCCTCCGCATGGCTCCTTTCATTTGTCGCCATGTAGTAATCAAGTCATCACCCACTCTCCTTCGGGTGTTTTGCTCATTGGTCCACCATTGGAGTACATAATGGCCAAACTCCATTGCTGCCAATTTCACCTTCTTAGCCTCTGAATAATTATGGCGTTCAAATATCATCTCCATATTTTCTTCCCACTCCAAATATGCTTCAGGATCACTTTTTCCCATGAATGGTGGGATGTTGATCTTGATATTGCTAAGATTGTCATCTGTTTCTTCCCTCTTATATCTTCCACGGCCAGCTCTATCTTGGACAGCAAAAGTTTCATCCATACCTTCCTCAAAGTCTCCACTGAATGGCGCCTCATCAAATTCCTCTCTCGGTCTCTCGCGACCTCCTCGTCCTTGGCCTCGTCCTCCATGGAATTCTTGCCTATTTCTTGTGTTCGAAATTCCTTGGGAAACTTCTAGCCTTCCCATCCTTTGATTCACATGCTCAACTTGAGCACTAACCCGCTGTATTGACTCCAAAACAGCTCTCATGTCCACTTGGTCTCCACTCCCGGTAGCTCGGGCATTGCCATGGAATGCTACGGACTCTTCCTCATTGATCCTCAAGGGTGGATCTCCTCTTCTTATTCTAGAATCTGCCATGTTAGTAAAATACTGCAAAAAAATAAAATAAACCCTCACAATATTCACTCCCTCACGTGTTTCACTCAAACAAGGTCTCGACACTAGTGTTTGCACACTAGTTTCGGCTTTTACCCTCTTTTAACCTCACACACTCTTGCCTTTTTCCACTCAATGAATTATCTCAAAGTTCTAATTAAAACACCCACAAAACAGCAATTAGATCACTAGTATGTTTTAATTAAACTTATCAACAAAACAGTAGCAAAAAGTAGGCAATACCGAAAGAGTCCAACAAATCCTAATTTTTCGGCTTTCTAGACAAGAAAACACAAAATAATGGGAAAACGTTGGAATTTTTGAAAACTGCACCAGATGCTAGTAGATTATGAGTTCAAGAATAAAATTCCAGAAAAAGAAATTCAAATATGAACAAGAATCAAAGAGAACAAAAATATAGAGAAGTTGTTGGTTGTTGTTCTTGGTAATACAAGTTTTGTATCAAATCCTTTAACTGATTTTAGTCCAAATAATTTAAGCACCCAAAATCCAAATATCCAGCAGCAAAAATAATTTCCCAGCAACTCAAATATTGAATAAATAATCAAAAAACCCAGCAGCTCCAACAAATTTCCAGCAAACAAATCAAACTCCAACAAACCGAAATACTTTTTTTTTTTTTTATTCGGCTTTACCTCTTTTTCTTTTTTTCTTTTTTTTTCAACTCATAGAACATAAACAACTGCAGTAGCAAGAATAATTACCAAAATTTCAATTCCAATTCCAAAACAAACACCAAACCCGTGACCTCCAAATAAACACAAATGTGCAGTTTTTTTTTTTTTTGTTTTTTAATGTTGCCGCAAACTCTTTTTTTTTTTTTTAAATATATGAATGCAAATATCTAAGACTAAAACAGCAAAGAAAAATCAACAAAAACCAAATTAACAAGAACAATGATAAAAGACAACCAACAAACTAGGAAAAAAAAATACGATAAAACTAGGAAATCCTAATTCAACTAGGAATGAATTTTTATTTTTATTTTTTTTTAAGATGTTGAACGTGTATAGGATGGATGCAACCTTAACCTAATGCTAAAATTGTAGAGTAACACAAAAACAAATAAAGCAAATAAAGATAGATCAAACCTGAACAAAATTTAGCTCTGATACCAAATGATACGAACCTAGGACGACCTGCTCCTAAACCCGTATTATATTAGCTCGGATCTTTAATTAAGTTCAAGTTCTAATGGAATGGACCTCAACCCCTAACCAACCTATGGTTAGAAACCTTGGTATAATGTAGACGCCACAATAGGGGATGGAAAACCTATTGATAAGTCAAGCCAAAACAACCAATTCTCTAATGGTGTTTTAGGTGTTCTCAAAGAACAAAGAGATAATTAATCTCACAAGTATTTTTTTAATCAAATCAAAGTTGTATTCTTATTGAAAAATAAAGCTTTAAATAGGCTTGAAAGAAACAAAATAAACCCTAAAAATAATTCAAAACCGGACTCCTATAGGAATTAGGAAACTTGACCGAATTCTAATATGTCCTAAACTAAATTTGATTAATTAATTCCTTTATTTTGAATTAGGAATTAATTAATTTACAATGGAAATAATAAAATAAAAACCTTCCTAGAGTTATTTATCCAGAAAATAAATAAATAAAAACCTAAAAGTAATGGTAGTTTCCTAAAACAAAAAGTAAAAACAAATTAGGAAACTAAAAATGCTAGCTTTTTTATCAAGTTGAATTTGATCAATCTTTGACCTCTTTGAGCTTCAAATCAGCTTCTAGATGCTTTTTAGGATGCCAAATAAGCTGAATATGAAGTCCCACACGTTGCCCATGCTTGGAAAAATAAGAAAAGGCTAATACAGTAAAATACAGTAAAGCCAGCAAGCAATACAGCAAATTCGGCCAAATTGTTGATGCTGTCCGTACAAGCCCTTTTGTATTGCATTTGAGGCTTCTTGAACTTGATTCCATGACCTATTAGGCATATGTATTGAACCCATAAAGCATTGGAACCATTTCATACTTCCCGCACTCCAAAAATGTACCAAAACCGTCACCCGGGTCCGTATCGGCTTCCACCACTTGGATGCTTAGAATAGGCTTTGTATCTTCAAGTATGGACAAACTCTGTTGAGATTGATTACCCCCTATATAAATACTCCAGATTGTCCTTAAATCTCTTAATTTGAGCTCTTGTGATTGGCCTAGTCTTCATCCGTGTCGAGTCAGCACCCCAGTGGGTTATCGGTTGAGCGGCCTCGGGCGGAATCACATCAAGGAGTCCAAGCTTTATTTTTGACACACCTAAAAATTTCCACAAATATCATCGCTTATTTTTGTCAATTTTAGTTCTTCAAGTTCATAGTTTTAGTTTATTTATTTTTTCATTTGATCCATTTATTTCATAGTCAAGTTTCTTTTTCGTGTTTCTATTTTGTCATTAAGATTTTATTTTTATTAAACTCATTTTATTCTTTTGAAGCATTATAACCCATTTTAGAATTCTCTTTCGTTGTTTGCTTCTGATATAATTGTAACACCTTGTCTCCATAGGCGGATCTGTCACTCTCTACTAATATTGTTCCCAATTAGCCACCACACTAGGTGTAAGGTTTTTTAATCAGAGTTTCCAGGAGGTAACCATCCTTGGATTATTCTCGAGTAAGCATGCTTAACTTCGAAGCTCTTTCGAACTCTGAAGCCAACAACTTTGAAAAATCGGTGTTTTGAGAGTGACTATTATTATATTTGAATCATCCTATGTTCTACACAAGATAGCCTACCAATGCCCCGCACCCGCCCATACTGATCATCACAATCCACCTCCCTTAGGGCCCAACGTCCTCATTGCTACACTTCCAATTTGGGTACAAGTTTTGATACCATTCGTACTCATTGGTACACTTTCGATTTGGGTACAAGCTTTGATACCATTTGTAGCACCCCACCTTCACTGACAAACTTATTACTCTCTACCAATATTGTTGCCAATTTAGCCATCGTATTTGATATGAAATTTTTTGTTCAGAGCTTCCCAAGAGGTCACCCATCCTTGAACTACAGCATGCTTAACTTCAGAGTTTTTTTGAATCTTGAAGCCAACTACTTTAAAAAGGTCTCAACATTGTGATAGTGATCATACTTACATTTGAACCATCCCTTATTCCACACATAGGTGATGTGAGATTAGATACTAGGTAGCCTACCAGTGCCCCATACCCGATCACATTGGTTGTCACACAATTGCCTGATTATTTTATTATTCATTTTATTTTCCTTCAATTTAGTATTTAATTTGAAGGTGGCATGCCCTGTACATCACAGAGATTGCTAAGTATTATCAATGTCAAGACCCAACCAAGAAACCTTTTAGAGCTCCCAAGTGGCCATATCTAGGGAAAGTTCTACTAGAGATTCAATAGAACATGCTGGCAGAATCCCCGCTACAATACGAACATTCCCAAAAATACAACCTTGCTATTTAAAAAATACTTCAATATAAATATACCAACTCCACAACTTCCACAAATACAATTCCACAATTTGGTTTTTATGAAGAATTTTTATAAAATTAATTTTATTCCTTTACACATCGATTTCATATGAAAAATCATATTTCAGGTTTTGTGAAGATAGTTTTATAATGGGGAATTCAAATCAAGCGTTTGTGTGAGTTTTTCCATGAAAAATAAATTTAAAGGTTGAATTTTAATTTATTATATATATATGGATTATTATTATTATTATTATTATTGGGATGTCTCCTTCACATCTCTTTACAAGTAATCTTTTTCTATTATTATTATTACTATTAATGTTATTCACCACTCACTAGGATGTTTATCATCTCACATTTTTCTTGTTTCAAAACTTGTCCTCCTAGGTTTTGGTTCATAGCTGGTTGTTTCTTATCCCTTTCGTAACGCGTTTTGCGTTCCCATGCCTTGCAAAGTATTCTACCCTTTGATAATATTAAGCAATCTCTTTGATGTACAGGGCATGCCACCTTCAAATTAAATACTAAACTGAAGGAAAATAAAATGAATAATAAAATAATCAGGCAATTGTGTTACGACAAATGTGATGGGGTATGGGGCACTGGTAGGCTACCTGGTATCTAATCTCACATCACCTATGTATGGAACAGGAGATGGTTCAAATGTAAGTATGATTACTATCACAATGTTAAGACCTTTTTAAAGTGGTTGACTTCAAGATTTAAAAGAACTCTGAAGTTAAGCATGCTCAGACGAGAGTAGTTCAAGGATGGGTGACCTCTTGGGAAGCTCTGAACAAAAAATTTCATACCAAATGCGATGGCTAAATTGCCAACCATATTGGCAGAGAGTGACAGGTCTATTAGTGAAGACGGAGTGCTACAAATGGTATCAAAGCCTGTACTCAAATCGAATGTTTAATATGAGTACGAATGGTATCAAAACTTGTACCCAAATCGGAAGTGTACCAATGAGGACATTTGGGCCCTAAGGGAGGTGGATTGTGATGATCAGTGTGGGTGGGTGCGGAGCATTGGTAGGCTATCTGGTGTGGAACATAGGATGATTCAAATATAATAATAGTCACTCTCAAAACATAAACATCAACTTTTTAAAGTTGTTGGCTTCAGGGTTCGAAAGAGTTCCAAAGTTAAGCTTGCTTATGTGAGTGTAATCCAAGGATGATGATCTCCTAGAAACTCTAAACAAAAAACCTTATGCCTAGTGCAGTGGCTAATTTGGAACAGTATCAGTAGAGAGTGATAGATTCGCCTATGGAAGCAAGGTGTTATAATTATATCAGAAGCAAACAACAAAAGAGAATTCTAAAGTGGGTTATAATGCTTCAAACGAATAAAATAACTTTAATAAAAATAAAATCTTAATGGTAAAATAGAAACACTAAAAAGAAACTTGTCTATGAAATAAATGGATCAAATGAAAAAATAAATAAAATAAAACTATGAACTTGAAGAACTAAAATTGAGAGAAAGAGGCGATGATATTTGTGGAAATTTTTAGGTGTGTCAAAAATAAAGCTTGGACCCTTTTTGTATAGGCACCAACATAAGCTTCTAGATAACTAATAGGCTTGATCAGATAAATTCGACCTTGATAAAAATTTCCTAAATATGAATAAAATTGTATTTATCTACAATTTTCATCCCTCTTTTAAATTTCATATTTATTTAAAGGTAAATTGCACTTTGATACAATAAAGAATTTTAGAATAACAAGATGAAAGAGAGGAAAATGAAAAAAACATAATTTTTTTGTCTAATTTCAAAAAAAAAAAAATTTAAAATATTTTTATTTTTTAAAATTTGGTCTTTTTTTTTTCATATTCTCTTTTTTTTTTTGTATTTAAGGGTACCATAAAGAATTTTAGAATAAAAAGATGGAAGAGAGGAAAATGTGAAAACTTTATTTTTTTAGTCTAATTTTAAAAATAAAAAAATTTATTTTTATTTTTCAAAATTTGGTCTTTTTATTTTTATTTTTTTTCATATTCTAGTTTTTTTTTATGTTTATTTAAGGGTACCATAAAGAATTTTAGAATAAGAAGATGAAAAGGAGGAAAATGAGAAAACTTTATTTTTTTAGTTTAATTTTAAAAAAAATTAATTATTTTTATTTTTAAAAATTTCGTCTGATTTTCTTTTCTTGCTCTGGTCTAATTTTCTTTTCTTTTTTTTTTTTTGTTTGGGCATAAAAAATATTTTTAATTTTTGCTCGGGTAAAAGTTTTTTTATTAGACCAAAAATTTTAATTTTAATTTTGGTCTAATTTTAGGTTCAAAAATATTTAATTATGATTGTGGGTATTTTCATTTAATTAAGGACACAATTTTTCAAATAAAAAACCATAAATATAAATGGAAAAATAACTAATGTATTTTTGTAATGGTTTTAAAAATTCAGAGTTTAAATTACCCAAATCAAAAGTTCAGAGTTAAAATTACACCACTCTTAAACTTTAGAATATCGAAATGTATTTTCTCATATGCAATATACATCTATATATTGGTCATACTGAGGCAAGAAATCAAACGATAACTTCTGTGGTTATGTGTAAGTGAGAATCAAGCGATCAATCCCTGCTCATGGGAGAGAGAATTTTGACATTCCTTTTGCATATTCTACATTAATTATTCCTATTACTATATTTTATCTTTTGTAAGCTCTACAAATAGAACCCGTTGATGTTTGTATGAGCATTGATCAAAGACTTTAAGTAACAATGAAAATATTTCTATTTCTTATTCTGTTATATTTTGTTTACCTTTTCTAAAAGCTTCTTCAACTTTCTTTCATGGTTGGAAAAATATGGAATGGCAAAAAAAAAATAATAAATAGTATGTACATGTATAAATCATTTAATTTATTCAAAAATATGGATAAAAATTTAGTAGAATAATATGTGGGTGGGGAGTTTATAAAATTGATATATATGCATAATATTTATTATAAATTAAAAAATACAGGTACTAAATATACATTAAAATTATTTATTTTTAATATAAAATGATAAAAATGTAACCATTAGATAATAATAATTAATATATCAAAAAAATAAAAATAGAAAATACTAAAAAGAATAAAAGACTAAAATAAAAATCTCTTTTATACACATATTTTTTATGCTGTTGTAAAAGAGAAAATAAATAATTGAAAATATTTAGTTTTTCAAAAATTCATGTTTTTTTTTTCATTTATGCAATATGTTTAATACACGTTTAAATTTTTTTTCTTAAAAAAAATGGGTTTTTTTTTTTTTTTTTTTGGGGACATTTGAAATTGATACAAAAAATGGAATTTTTTTAAAATGCTTATTATTTGCAAATTACTTACTAGGCTCTTTCTTAAACTTTTCTTCTAAGAAAAAATAAATCCACTATCATCTAAAGTTTGGCACTTAAATATAATTTAATTCTTTTAATTTCAGAAATATCATTAGCCTTCTGTCAAGTTTTCAAAAACTTTATCTTTTTCCCCTTATTATGTGATTCATATCCTTGATTTGTATTAGTATTACCTGCATCTTTTACAAAAACGCAATTGTAATTTTAAAAACCTAATAACTTAAATTGTAATGATTAGAAACTCCAAAGATCCAAATGAAATAAATCCTAAATTTGTAATGAATTTCACAATCATTGGCTATATTGCATGCAAACATGACATACATAACAAGAATTAGTTCTCGCAAAAAAAAAAAAAAAAATTAGTTCTGGAAATATTTGAAGATAAAAGGATAATATAATTTGATAAATATTTTATTTGTAAAAGCATAGCATATATATGAAAAAATTAACATAAAGTTGCAATATAATAACCTGTAATGACATTATTCCATACCATACATACATACATGTCAATTATGACTGCATCAGCTAGGTAGCCATCTCCAATAGGTATGTGAATTATTATCTATAGATGATAAAAAGGTTGAAAAATCTTCTAATCTATGTGGCATAAATATTTACTTAATAGTCATTCAACCTAAAAGTTATTCTTCAATTGTTTTTATGTAAATCTCAATTAATTGATGATATGTTTATATATTTTTCTCTTTAGAAAAATAATAATAATTACTAACAATTTATTTATCAATTTTTTCCTTTTGAAAAATATTTTGATGAATCATACCATCTAATAGACTATCTACAACGGATAATGTCTTTCATATTGTCCATTTATTTTTGCCACATCAGCTTGATAGAATCCTTAAACAAAATTATTGGAGAGTTTTTTTTTTTTTTTTAAATCTCTGTCAATATTTTTAATATGGCAATACAAATATAGCAATTAATAAATTTATTAGACCCAATTTATCTTGCAAATATATACAATCATAAATAATATAATAAAATTAAAGATTGATTTTGTATCTTCAATTTTAATCAAGTGAAATCGAACCCCATTACTGATGAAAACAAATGAAATAAGCTTTATACTATATTGATAAAAACTGTATTTTCAGCTTGTTACAAAGGTGACTCTCATAGCATTATTTATACAACATTGTAAGGAATTACAGATACAAGAATATACAATAAGGATTATTAATGACTGATAACTACAAACAACCTTTCTCAAAGCTTTATCACCTGATAATGTTTATCCCTCACCGTTTTTAATAACTTGAAGATACCTTTTATCACTTAGAGTTGTCTTATCTAAAACAAACTCTTGCTAGTATTTGTTATATGATGACATGGATATACATTGATATGGCTTTAAGACATGCACATCTAGCTTATCATCTTCCTCAAACTAACAAATGGAAGTTTGTGAACTCCCATTTTGCCTTGAAAATGAACAAATTGAAAACGATTGAGGGGTTTTGTGAACAGATATGCAACTTGGTGAGTAGATGGTAATTACCATGTGTTTATATCTCCAGATGCAACTTTCTCGCTGGACGTGTTTGGTTCTATTATGAAAGACTGGATTAATGGTAAGATAAAGAGCACCAATGTTGTCACAGTACAATTTGATCGGTTTGGCATAAGAGATTCCTATCTCTTGTAGCAAGTATGATATCCAAGTGAGTTCAGCTGCAGCTGAAGCCATTGCTCTATATTTCGCTTTCTTACTTGAATGGGCAATGGTAGGTCACTTTTTTATGACCAATAGATTATGTTTGCACCAAAATAAATGCAAAATCAAGTGGTATTTTGTCATGTTAAAGGGAAGCTAGCCAGTCAGCATCAAAGCATCCTTAAAGTGAATTTGAGCTTTGCTGTAAGAAACATAAACCACAGTCCATTGTCCCACAAACATAACTTAGTATACGTTTAATTTCTCGAAGATACTACTATGTGGGATTATGAAAATGCTACAGACTCGATTCATAGCATGCTGAATGTCTAGCCTTGTGAACGTGAGATATTGAAGTGCTCCCACAAGGCTTCTATATTCTATAGCATTAACAAGAAAATGATCATTGCTACAAACAACTTGTTTAACAGGGATTGGTGTTGCCATATGTGCAGCTCCTAACAAGTTTGCTCTTTTTAGGAGGTCATGAACATACTTTGTCTGAAATAAGAATAGTCTACCATGAAATGGCCGAACCTCAATACCCAAAAAAAATTATATATATATATATATATTGTTTTTTTAGCTAAAGGATTCACTTTTTTTATTTTTTTTGGGGCTAGTGTGGCTTGGCCCCAGCACCCCACCCCCCAACCCACCCCCAAGGATCGAACCCTGCACCACGGCATTGGGTTGTGGCTGACTCGGCCACTTGAGCTGCCACTGTGATCCGCTCACTTTTTTTTATATATAGATGATGGTGATTACATAATTTAATTACTTTGTATAATTTTTCGAGAGTAGGATGGACAAATTAGCTAGATAATAAATATGACACCATGATTAATTAAAATATAAATATTTTTATGGTCGCCTACGGCTACATATGTATGTAATGTAAGTGTCTACACTCCAGACTCTAGAGCACTGCTAATTATGTCCTTGTCCCATTTTATGCTTATCATTCATTCATGAACAACCATATACCAATTGGTTTTTGATGACGTCACAGTGCATGGGATCAAATACACGTGGTGTTGAGTTAAATCATAAGAAGCTATAGGAGTAGTGAGAACATGCATGTAATGAGTAGTCCCAAGTATCACCCTAAAAATAACAAAATAATAATAATGGTCTCGAAGGAGGAATTTTTTGTGCGCATTGTGTACCGATCTGTACACAGCCAATGAAGATGTCCCATGTGTGTCACCGATTTTGATGATTTAAAATATGCTCCTTTCATATTTTAACACCACTTAATTTTAGCGTTCTTGTATTTCTTTCATTTTTTATTTTATTTTGTTCTTGTGTTCCTTTCATTTTTTATTTTTTCTTGTTTATTTTGTCTTCTTCTTACTTTTGTATTGCATTCTCCTCGACAAGAAAACCCCGAAATCCCACTTGTTTATCTATTTTGCAGTCTAATGTTTCCACTCTTACAAATAATCAATTTTGTTTTTTCTATTTTGCAATCCATGGTTTTCCAATCATATAAATAATTGGTCTCTCCTTGCTGAGGCATTGATCAATGGTTTCAAGCTCAATTGTAGCATTTCCCATCTCAATAAATGTGTAAACTGCATGGTTTTGGGTCAAAATGTGTGTTTAGGTCCAGTTCCAATAAAACCGGTTGCATTTGTGGCAATCGGCTTTGTTCCCTTACAAGTATTTGAGCTTTTTTCATTAGGACATTACAGAATCCAAAGTGGATTTTTTTTTTTTTTTTTAGGAAAACATTTATTGGTATTGGTAAGAATTATTTGATATTTTGTGTGGACTAGCTATAATAATATAACTCATTTACAAGGCTTGTTTATTGAACTTTTCAGTAGAGCCCTCGGCTACACACTCTCTGTAATACTTCAGTTGGCTTATTAAATTGAAGGACCTATTCTCTAGAAGCTTAATTGACTTATTCCCTGTTTTATTATTATTATTATTATTATTATTATTATTATTATTATTATTATTATTGCTATTACTATTTATTAATTATTTTGTATATATATATATATAAATTGGGAATGAGTCACGAGTGTTATAATAAGACACATACAGTTGATATTAGGGTTTTAAGGTGTCTATGATGCCTATTTAGTAAAAACCCGAGAGCAAAGGTTAGAAAGCAGCGTGTCCATTAGCACTGTTTTTGTTACTCTTGTGTTATGTTCTGCATGTAGATCTGATAAATCAATGGTTGCATTTATAAGGTTGGTAGGCTATCAGATGTGGAGCAGATGATGGTTCAAATATAATAATAGCCACTCTCAAAACACCGACTTTTCAAAGTTGTTGGCTTCAGGATTTGAAAGAGCTCCGAAGTTAAGCTTGCTTAAGATAGAGTAATCCAAGGATAATGACCTCCTGGAAACTCTAAACAAAAAATCTTATACCTAGTGCAGTGGCTAATTGGGAATAGTATCAGTAGAGAATGACATATCCGCCTATGGAGGCAAGGTGTTACAATTATATCAGAAGCAAACAACAAAAGAAAATTCTAAAATGGGTTATAATGCTTCAAAAGAATAAAATGACTTTAATAAAAATAAAATCTTAATGACAAAATAGAAACATTAAAAAGAAACTTGACTATGAATAAATGGATCAAATGAAAAAATAAATAAACTAAAACTATGAACTTGAAGAACTAAAATTGAGAGAAATAAGCGATGATATTTGTGGAAATTTTTAGGTGTGTCAAAAATGAAGCTTGGACCCGTTTTTTATAGGCACCAACATAAGCTTCTAGATAACTAATAGGCTTGATAGATAAATTCCATCTTGATAAAAGTTCCCTAAATATTAATAAAATTATATTTATCAAGAATTTTCATCCCTCTTCTAAATTTCATATTTATTTAAAGGTAAATTGCACTTGATAATATAAAGAATTTTAGAATAAGAAGATGAAAGAAAGGAAAATGAAAAAACATTATTTTTTGGTCTAATTTAAAAAAAGAAAAAACCTTTTTTCTAAAAATTATTTTTATTTTTTAAAATTTGGTCTATCTTTTTTTTTTCTTTTTTTGATGTTTATTTAAGGGTACCATAAAGAATTCTAGAATAAGAAGATGGAAAAGAGGAAAATGAGAAAATTTTATTTTTTTAGTCTAATTTTAAAAAAAATTATTTTTATTTTTAAAAATTTGATCTAATTTTTTTCTTACTCTGGTCTTTTTTTTTTTTGGGCATAAAAAATATTTTTAATTTTTGCTCTAGTAAAATTATTTTTTTTAGACCAAAATTTTTAATTTAATTTAATTTTTATTTTGGTATAATTTTAGGATAAAAAATATTTAATTATGATTATGTATATCTTAATTTAATTAAGGACACAATTTTTCAAATAAAAAACCATAAATATAAATGGAAAAATTACAAATGTATTTTTCAAAATTTTAAATTATTTTTTATTTGTGAAAAATAATTATGACATAGCATGATGTCAAACTAATATCATCACAATTAATTTTAACACCCCCAGTATAAATTGAATCAATTTGCAATGGTTTTGAAAATTCAAAGTTTAAATTACCCAAATCAAAAGTTCAAAGTTGAAATTACACTACTCTTAAACTTTAGAATATCAAAATGCATTCTACCCATATCCAATATACATCTATATATTGGTCATATTGAGGCAAGAAATCAAGCGATAACTTCTGTCGTTATGTGCAAGTGAGAATCAAGCGATCAATCCTTACTCATAGGAGAGAGAATTTTGACATTCCTTTTGCATATTCTACATTAATTAGTCCTACTACTATATTTTATCTTTTGTAAGCTCTACAAATAGAGCCCGTTGATGTTTGTATGAGCATTGATTAAAGGCTCTTTAAGTAACAATTAAAATATTTTCATTTCTTATTCTCTTATATTTTGTTTACCTTTTCTAAAAGCTTCTTCAACTTTCTCTCATAGTTGAAAAAATACGGAATGGCAAAAAAACATAAATAGTACGCACGTGTATAAATCATATAATTTATTTAAAAATATTGAGAAAAAATTTGCAAAAGAATATGTAAGTGGGGAGTTTATAAAATTTATATATACATGTTAGGCCTAAAATATTGATGATTTTATGCCATATTTATAGCTTAATATTTGTTGGTTTGTGTTAATTTATTATGGAAAGATACTCAATTATATACTTTTCTTAATCGAGGTGAAAGAGAAAGAATTTCAAGAAAACAACCATAAAAATGGATTCTTTGGGTCAAATTATGGTAGAAAGCAAGAATAGAGCTCAAATAGACCAAGCATTAAAAAGATTCCTTAAAGATTCTATCGGGAATTTCATGGTGGAAGTGGATGTCATATGAATCCTCATAATTTGATGATCTCAAATATCTCATTATTTTTGAATTTTGAGGTGCGAGTAAAAAGATATCATCATTTAAAGTCTAGAATTTATAAAAAGAAATATTTCTATTAAATATCCACCATGGATTAAGAGAGGGAATCAAGGCAATTTAAGGGCCAAGATTAGGACAAGTGGAGATAATTGGTTAATTTATCATTAATGAGGCACATGTCATGTCGCATGCTTCATTAAGGGTAAATTAGACTAATTAATTATTTTTTTAGGAGGAATTAGAGAAAAAGAAAGTAGTAGAGAGCAAGTAATATCAAGTTTCTTTTTTACACATGAAATTCGTTCAACCCTCTTGATGGCCTAAAAAAGGTACCTTTCCAGGACTCCATTGAAAATAAAGAGAGAAAAAGGTTCCTAAGGTTCTATATATATAGCCACCACCACATTGAAGGGAGATATACAAGTTTAGAGAGTTATTTAAGAGCTTTTAGGAGGCTTAAATAGAAACAAACCAAATTTTTGGAGTTTCTAAGGTTCTCTTAAGGGTTCTAGGGTTTTAAAGTTTTAGAGTTTTAGAAAATCAATTAGAGAGTTTGAAAGGGGTATAGAGACGTGGGCTTGCTTGGAAAAAAAGACTACGACTTGGAGAGCTTTTAGAGGAGGATTTCTTAAATAGTTTTTATTCTATTCTCTTTCTCTTAATTGTGAACATTATTGTTTTTTTTTTCTTTATAATTATAGATGTTGAAATTAGTTTTGCCATGAACTAATTTCATAGCTAGGGTTATGATGTAGCCCTAACTATGAAGGTCTAATTATTTTAATATATGTTGAGTTTTATTTAATTAATAATATATTTTGTTGATAAATCATTGGTATGCTTGATGCTTTCATAGGCCGGAAGGAATGAATGATTTTAATAATATTTGAGCTTGGAAAAAGATAATATTATGGATCTCTAATGATTTACATGAATGCATAATTGATTGGAAAATAGTTATGTCTCATGCTATATTATTTATTTAATCTATGCTTAATGAATTTACATGATTTACTTTATAGGCCAGAAGGAATAAATTAGGTTATGTGAATATTATCAATTGTGAGTGGGAACTACTTTTGATTAATTTTGTGATTAAGTGTGGTTAACAAAATTACTAGTTAATTAAATTGACATATTTAAGTAATTAAATTGGAATAGATAATGGTGAAATCAAATGCCCTAATATTCATAATTATTAAATTCACTCACTTACTTGAAATTGATCTAATTTTAATTTCTTGTTTTTGTTTAATTTAGTTTATTTAATTTTCAAGTGCCATCTTAATTGCTAGTTCAAATATTACCAAAATCTAATTATTTTTGGTACTTAATTGTTAATCCCTTAAGTACGAACCCTATTTTTCCACTTTATTACTTGAAAATGATTCGTGTACTTGCGAGTTTATTTTACACATCAATACGTATAATATTTATTATAAATTAAAAAATACACGTACTAAATATACATTAAAATTATTTATTTTTAATATAAAATGATAAAAATATAACCATTAGATAATAATAGCTAATATATTAAAAAATAAAAAATAGCAAATACGAAACGGAATAAAAGACTAAAATAAAAATCTCTTTTATACACATTTTTTTATGTTGTCGTAAAAGAGAAAAAAAAAATAATTGAAGATATTTAGTTTTTAAAAAATTCATGATTTTTTTCATTTCTGCAGTATGATACACGTTTTAAATTGTAATGATTACAAATTTCAAAGATTCAAATGAAATAAATCCTAAATTTGTGATGAATTAATTTGACAATCATTGGCTATATTGCATGCATACATGATATACATAACAAGAATTAGTTCTTGCAAAAAATAAAATAAAATAAAAAACAAGAATTAGTTCTGGAAATATTTGAAGATAAAAGGATAATATAATTTTATAAATATTTTGTTTGTAAAAAATAGCATGTTTATGAGAAAATTAACATAAAGTTGCAATATAAAAACCTGTAATGGCATTATTCCACACCATACATACGTACATGTCAATTATGACTGCATCAGCTAGGTAGCCATCTTCAATAGGTATGTGAATTATTATCTATATATGATATAAAGGTTGGAAAAGCTTCTATTCTATATGGTATTTACTTAATAGTCATTCAACCTAAAAATTATTCTTCAATTGTTTTTATCTAAATCTCAATTAATTGATGATATGTTTATATATTTTTCTCCTTAGAAAAATAATAATAATTAATAAGAATTTATTTATCTATTTTTTCCTTTTGAAAAATATTCTGATAAAAAATGTTTTGATGAATCACACTATCTAAAACAAACTCTTGCTAGTCTTTGTTATATGATGACATGGACATACGTTGACATGGCTTTAGGACATGCACATCTAGCTAAAGAGCACTATGTGGCGTAAATATTTACTTAATAGTTATTCAATCTAAAAATTATTATTCAATTGTTTTTATCTAAATCTCAATTAATTGATGAAATACTTATATATTTTTCCCCTTAGAAAAATGAGAATAATTAATAACAATTTATTTATCTATTTTTTCCTTTTGAAAAATATTCTAATAAAAAATATTTTGATCAATCACACCATCTAACAGACTATCTACAATAAATAATGTCTTTGATAATGTCTATTTATTTTTGCCACATCAGCTTAATAGAATCCTTAAACAAAATTATTGGAGAGTTTTTTTTTTTTTTCTCTGTCAATATTTTTAATATGGCAATACAAATATAGCAGTTCATAAATTTATTGGACCCAATTTGTCTTGCATAAATATACTATCATAAATAATATAATAAAATTAAAGATTGAATTTTGTATATCCAATTTTAATCAGGTGAAATCAAACCCTCATTACTGATGAAAACAAATGAAATAAGCTTTATTTATACAACATTGTGGGGCATTATAGATACAAGTTAGTTACAAGAAGATACAATAAGTATTACTGATGACTGATGACTACAACAATCTTTCTCAAAGCTTTATCACCTGATAACGTTTATCCCTCACCGTTTTTAATAACCTGAAGATACCTTTTATCATTTGGAGTATCTAAAACAAACTCTTGCTAGTCTTTGTTATATGATGACATGGATATACATTGACATGGCTTTAGGACATGCACATCTAGCTTATCATCCCCTTTAAACTGGCAAGTGGAAGGTTGTGAACTCCTAATTTGCTTTGAAAATGAACAAATTGAAAAAAACTAAGGGGTTTTGTGAACAAATCTCCAACTTGGTGAGTAGATGGTAAGTACTGTGTGTTTTTATCTCCAGATGTAACTTTCTCCCGAATAAAATGATAGTCTAGCTGGATGTGTTTGGTTCTATTATGAAAGACTGGATTAATGGTGAGATAAGGAGCACTAGTGTTGTCACAGTATAGTTTGATTGGTTTAGCATGAGAGATTCCTATCTCTTGTAGCAAGTATGATATCCAAGCGAGTTTAGCTGCAGCTGAAGCCATTGCATCCCAGAGGCGCCTATACTAACAACCTACCATCCTACAACTAAGGAAAGGGTGACTAATGCTCACCTCATGCTTACCTCGTAAAATACCTATTTACTATCTCTCACCTTTGCTCCAATAGGATGGTTAATTAGTATCTGCGAGCTAATTAATGATAACAATAATACATAACACTAGTATTATATGGTGCATCTTAAAATCACATAAATCTAATAATAATAATAAAACATTAATTCCAACCACTCTACCAAGACCCTCATAGGGTTATCTATTCGGAACTCTAGGATGGCATTGACTAAAAGAAACCCCACCAAAAATTTTATATAAAATCCAGTAGCATCTCCCTTGTAAATTAGACTCTCCCAAATGTTTCCTCCGTGCCTTGCTACAAATTTTCACAAATTTGTAGGACTTCGATAACAATAGTATAGGAATACAAATATGAGAAATAAATAATAAACCAAGAATACCTTTACATGTGTCAGGATCCCTTCTAGAATTTACTACCTAAACCCCAAGATGGCCTCATGTTTTCCTAAGTTTTCACTTACAACAATATCGCATTTTTTTACAGCATTTCATGGATATACCAATCACATATATGTAAATAGAAATATAATAATACAATGAAATTCTACAATTGGAGTTTTTCTTGCATTTGGTATTCTAATGAAATTAGACCTGGAACTAGTTTTCCATGACCATTAGAAGCCTATATGCAAAATTTTACGAGGTATTATCCTAAAGTTTCCCCATTTTGGTTTATGCTCATTACTCAACCAAAATTTAAAAAATTTACACCAAATTGAAGCTAAAGGAATGGGTATTTCATTTATGAATTTACCTAGCCCATAGATGGTTGATGGTGAATGGATTCCTCGTTTAAAAGTCACTGCCAAAGTGGGTTTCACTCTACCAGTCATACATGCTTGATTCGAGCTAAAAGGAGGTTAAAATCATGTTCAAGAAGTTTGAAAATTGTGGAAGAGAGTATCCCTCGACCTGGAAGTGGTCTGAATCCAGCAATTGGATCAAGACATGGTTGTTGAAGTTGGACGTTGATTTCGGTGCATCGATGAGCCTCCCATCGTGAGATTTGGTGGAGAGGTTAGGTTTCATGAAGGCAACAAGGTGGTGCAAGCAATGAGGTGGTAAATGTGGCCGACAGCGGGTTATTTCCTTGGTGAAAAAAATGGGTCTTATTTGACACCATTCTTTCTCCATTTCTTTTCTCAGGCTAAAATGGGATTTAACTCGATCAGGAGGGAGTTGTTCAAACAACATGGGGTGTTATTTGAACAGCACTAGTTATAGCAAACCTAAATGTGACACCTGTCAGGGTGTAGTTTGGACAACATGGTTGGTCAATCACTGAAATTTTGACACATGGCATGGTTAGAAGACATTTTTAATTTATCTTTTTGTCTTTTTTGAAGAAAATGCTACCTGTGGGACCAATACAACTAAAACAAATCATGAAACTTTACAGACATATAACTTATTATCCATAACTCCAAATAAGGCGTGTTGCTTGTCTATGAATGCTAGAACCCTTTCCATAATTCCTTACTAGAACCCTAGGGTGGCCTCGACTTGGGAAAACACCATAAAAAATTCTACAGAAAATTCAGCAGCATCTTCCTTGAGATATGGATTTTCCTAAAATTTTCTCTACACAAAAAACACACTTCTAAGTATACATTCACCTTATTCCTTCCATTTACTACAATTTTCCATAAATTTTAGTACTCTAATAAATGGTAAGCAACAAAATAAATAAATAAATATAGCACCCTTGGTCTATAATTGCCATCAAAATATTCTAAGAATATTTGAAATATAAATATGACAAATAAAAGGAAACTAATACTAATAAAATAATAACAGTATGAAAGATAGGAAAGACTGCATGATACAACCGAAAAAGCATCGCAGTCGAATGGGTTGCGCAGCTCGTACGATCGATCTACTATCTACCTAGACTTAGGAGAACATGTTTCTAAAATAAAGAAAACAAATGAGATGCTAATTATCCAAGTAAATGGAATCATTCTAATATTAACATTGTAAATAATAATAATAACAATAAATAATAGGAATATATAAGGACTTAACTTTTGCGCATTTGAATTGATACATTTCGGGTGGATGCTTAAATACTTCAGATGTCTCAAAATATGGTTGACCTCATTGCTTGATGATGATCTATCATCATCATTATATGGGAGAGCATGTTGATCAAACGGGTCTATAAATCTACATCAAAAGAATAAGAACAAAAAATAAATTAAAACAATAATAAAAAAAACAAATTCATAAATTAAATAAGCACAACTAAATTTTGCACAAATTAATTGACAACAATAACAAAAAAATTAATTAAGCGAATTAAGCATTTGTGAATGTACACATAGTTAACAAAAAAATATAATAACAATGGAAAACATATAATGACAATGGAACAAAAAATCAAATAAAACAATAATAACAAATATAATTATTTAAACGCAAGTTAATGAATCTAATTATAAGTTTGTTTAGCAGATGGTATGTTTTTTATCCATACCCCTCGCAATCATTACGAACATAGTCATTATCACATTCTTCCTCATTATCACTTTCAACCACACTTGCCAACTGAAAGACAAATGGTTGTGAACCATCGTAGAATCTCTAAGAATATCTTCTGCAACTAATTCATCGTCAACAAAAGTACCATGTTGTAGTGGAGTTAAAACTACAGACCACCTAGAATCAAGTTGATTCTTAACATAAACTACTTGTTGAACTTGTGAAGTCATAATACATGTAAAACCCATCTCCTCAACTTTCACACCATTACTGTCAGCCAAATCACACTTGAATATGAGAATTCGAAACACAGTGTAATTGACATCCCAGATTTCTCTTATTGCCCCATAGTATGTCATCTCAGCTAAAATAAGGTTATTGTCCTTAGCACTAGCAAAATGCTCACTTTTAGCAACTACCTTTACCCCACAATTCTAGGTGAGCCGCTTATTATCCCTATCCAATGTTGAATCGAACTCCTTTAATCTCATATCCTTCATGTTTCGTTACCAACCATTACGAACCATGTACATTCTATCTTAATGTTTCGGAAACTATATGATTTGGTTGACTTTGCATTTGTTCAATCTAGTAAATGGAAATACAATTATACATTATTTAGTCACTAAACCTAAAGTTAAAACTTTGGTATTAACAATTTATTTTGAACATACCTTATCATGTAACCAATACATAAATGTACGTTTGTGTTCATCTTGAAACCATTTTGCTTTTTTTCCTAGATTTTTTTTCTTAACATCAAGGCTTCCAAATGAATTCTGAAACAAAGAAAAGTTTTCTTATTTAAAAAATATATTCAAAATAATTACCAATTTATACTTTAACATGGATATATGTATCTCATGTATGGTTCCACCTCCTGTACATTTGATAGTACACATATATGGACTTACTCCTAAAGTTGTTAATTAATTGATTGGGTTTTTCCACCCTTAACATGGGCACCAACATCATCCTCATCATTTAGTTTTTGGTACCTACCAATGAGGTTTCCAATTACATCTAACCATCTTTGATATTCACTACAAAACTTAATCACTTCTTCACAGATATAGCTCTCTGCATTATAACTTTCTGGGCCATTTTTTTTATGAACATTACCTTTCAATACATTCATATACTTCTCAAATGGGTACATTTGATGTGATTCTGTCTGTGCCCACACATCCATGCCTCGGAGGACATCATACCTGGAGGAAATCCATGTCTCAGACAACACTGATGTCCTCCATGTCTCGGACAACACCAGTTCCTTTGGACATCAACAGCACATTCATATCTCGGGCAACATTCCACCTCGGCTATCAACTAGCTCGGACATCTGACTCTTGTCCAACTATTTCAGACATCTTACTTTTGTCCAACTTTCTCGGATATTTGACTTTTGGACAACATCACCTATCTCGGCTAGTTGACACTATATAGTTTGGACACAAGCTAACTCGGATGAAAGACAAGTTCGGTAATGAGTTAGCTCGGTTGAAGACATAATTCAGCCTAGATGTCAAAGTCTACTTGTTACCTAATTTACGATTGACTTTCTTTTCTTTTTGCTTGTTTTTAGTTATTTATTGGTTGAAAAATTGATTTAGGAAAGTTAATATGTTATTTTATTTTCATTGTTTAGGAAAGTTGATATTTTTGTAAATTGATTAATTCCTATTTCCAAAATAAAGGAATTAATTAATTAGAAATTAGACTTAGGAAAGTAGTGAGATTCGGCTACCATGATTATGTTTCCTAATGTTGGCCGGATTTTTTTTCACCTTAGATTTTTAGGGTTTTATTTGTGACTTTGTAGCATATTTAAAGGCTTATTTTATCATTGAGGAAGAAAGCTTGAATTTTATACAGAAAATTATTTGTGAGATTGAATTCTCTTTGTTCTTTTGAACACCTAAAACAACATTAGTGAATTAGTGTTTTAGTTTGACTTATCAATAGGCCTTCCATCACCTATTGTGGCGTTTTCATTATATACCAAGGTTTCTAATCACAGGTTGGTTAGGGGTCAAGGTGACCATTAGAACTTGAACATAATTAGATCCGGACTAATATAATATGAGTTTAGGAGTAGGTCGTCCTAGGTTCGTATCAACATTGGCCTGAAATGTATTGGTCCACACAATCTAATCTCTCGTACTAAATGAAAGTTAGATGAACCATTATATCGAAAAATGATGGTGGGAAGAATTTCTCTAGCAGGCACAAAGCTGTACCAATATCATTTTAGATTATGTCCAATTCAGTAAGAATGGTGGACTTCTTGCAAATGACATTAAAGCAAAAACAAAGTCTTGCAATTTTATGTCTCACATTTTTAGGAAGGATTGAGCAAATTGCAAGAGGCAAGATTTGCTGCATCAATGTATGACAATCATGATATTTCAATCCTACCAATTTTAACTCCTCCATGGAAACCATTACAACTCAGATTTCCCACGCATATTATAACAACTATAGCTTTAATTTAAAATTATTAACATATAATAAAAATATACAAAATGAATATTTTTATCTAATTAAGGCTCATATAGTAATTCAATTTCATATTATCAACCAATAAAATAAAATTAAGGATACATTTTTCAACAATGCCAAATTCGACACAATCCTAGTCACCAAACCTAAACACAACTTGAGGCCAAGTTAATCACCCAATGGAGCAAACTTCAGTCGCTGTGCTAACGTAAACCACTCCACAAAGAGTGACCAAAATAAAAATGAAAACCCAAACCCATTGCAAAATCAAGAACAAAACTCTAATTCTAAGTAAAATCATGACAAAAAACCCAATCCCAAGCAAAATCATAAACAAAATATCAACCCAAACAAGATTGAGAAAAATCTCCAGCTAAGTTTTTTCCACTTTCAACATGTGCAACATAGCAATATAGCATGCAGTAACCTGGCAATCCAAAAAAAAATAGCAACCCAGGAAACCAACAAAAAACACACCAACAAACCCAGCAGTGACAGTAACCCACCAACCCAGTAGCCCAACAACAAATCCAGCAGTGACAGTTCACCAGTTGATATGAATATAGGTCGACTTCCTCTTAAACCCGTATTATATTAACCCGGACAAAATTAAGTTCAGATTCTAATGGCCACCTTGATCTCTAATCAATCTGTGATTAAAAACCTTTATATATGTCGAAGATGCCACAATAGGTTCTGAATTGTCCTCTTGATAGGTCAAACTAAAACACTGCTCTCTATTCCATGTTTTAGGTGTTCTAAAGAGAGCAAAGAGAAATCTTTTTCACAGTAATATTTCTGAATGAATAATGTAGTGTCATTTATTGAGAAATAAGCCTTTAAATAGGCTAAAGTGACAAAATCAAAACCCTAAAACAATATGTAAAAACCGGCCAATAAAACTAAACAAAAAGTGTGGCTGAATTTTATATATCTTTTCTAATATAATTTGTATTAATTAATTTGTTAACTTTTAAAGAGGAATTAATTAATTTACAATCACAAATATTAAAATCAGCCTTCCTAAATTAATTTGTCTAGCAAATAATTAAATAAAAACAAAAAATAAAAGACTATTTTCTAAAACAAAAGTCAAATTTCATATTTGGAAAATAGTTGATTAATTTTCCAAATAAGCTATACTTGTCCAATCTCCTGCTAATTTAGGCTCCAAATTTGATTTGACTAGTTTTCCAAATAAGTTGTACTTGTCCAATCTCCAACTAATTTAGGCTCCAAATCTGATTTAACATGCCATGTAAGATGCCTAGTACGATTAGAACTAGTCCCTACATGTTGCCATTGATTGAAATTATCAAAGCTTGCTTGCAATGCAAGTGAGCTCCTTCCTAACGCCAAACTAGCTAAATCTAGCCAATGTGGAAACTTGGACGCTAATGACATACTTGGGCACCCTTGCTCTGCCTTGATATGATTTCATAGGCTCTTAGTGAGCTCAAACACATTCATAGGCTAACAAACTCACCCCTTACTGCTCAGAGTCCTCAAATGCAGCAAAACAGCTTTTCGGGTCCATTTCTGCCTACACAACTTGAATGCCCTCTTGAGATTTAATTACATTTGTATGAAGCTAACAAAATTGTCCTTAAACCTCTTAGCTTGAGTCCTAGTAATTGGCCTAGTCTTCAGTTGCATAGGATCAGCACCCTAGCAAGTAGTTGATTGTACGGGTATGGGTGGGTTCTCATCATTCCCCTTCTCTCGAGAATGATTTGCCTTTAAATCGAAATCAACACTTGCAGAAAAAGAAGATAAATTAGAAACATTAAAAGTAGCACTCACATTATACTCACCTGGCAAATCATGCTTTTAGGCATTTTTATTGACCCTCCCTAAAACCTTAAAAAGTCCATCTCCTTGAGGCAAAAGCTTTGACTTGCGTTGTTTAAGAAACCTCTCGTTTCTCAAGTACAACCAAACCCAATCTCCTGGTTTGAACACTACCTTAATCCGACCTTGATTAGCAGCTTTAGCATACTGTTTAGTCCTCCTGTCAATGTTTTCTCTAGTCTTTTCATGAATTTGCTTAACAAACTCAGCTTTTTATTTACCATCTAGATTAGCATGTTCACTTAAAGGCAAAGGTGTTAAATCTGATGGAGTTAAAAGATTAAAACCATAAAAAATTTTGAATGGTGAATATTTAATAGTAGAATGTATGGTTCTATTATAAGCAAACTTAACATGCAGCAAACATTGTTCCTACGTTCTCAAATTTATACTAATTAATGCTCTCAACAATGCAGAAAAAGTTCTATTCACTACTTCATTTTATCTATCAGTCTGTGGATGACAAGTAGTGAAAAATAACAATTTTAAGTACCTAAATTAGCCTACAATATTTTCCAAAAATAACTTAAGAACTTAGCATCCCTATCTGAAACAATAGTCCTAGGCATGCCATGAAGTCTCACCACTTCCTTAAAGAACAAATTAGCTACATGAGATGCATCATCAATCCTATTACATGCTATGAAATGTACCATCTTAGAAAATCATCAACAACCACAAAAATAGAGTCCTTACTTGTCCTTAACCTAGGTAACCTCAATACAAAATCCATAGATAAATCTACCCAAAGATAAGAAGGAATAGGTAAATGGCATATACAAACCATGTGGTTTTAGCTTAGATTTTGACTTTCTACACGTGACATACCTCTCACAAATCCTCTTTACATCTCTCCTCATGTTTGCCTAATAAAAGTATTATTGTAATATGGACAAAGTTTTTGCTACATCAATGTGTCCTCTTAAACCCCCACCGTGACCTTCCTTAACAAGTAATTCCATAATGCTACAACAAGACACACAAAGTTGACTTTCCCGAAACAAGTACCCATTAAATATATAGAATTTACTAGAACCATGTTTAGCACAATTTCTATAAATTTCACCAAAGTCAATATCATGCTCATAAATTTCCTTACTTGTTCAAAACCAAAAAAATTAGCATCTAAGGTTGAAAATAAAATATACCTTCGGGATAAAGCATCGACTACCACCTTTTCTTTAACTTTCTTGTAGCGTATGACATAAGGAAAAGTCTCAATGAATTCAATCCACCTTCCATGCCATCGGTTAAGCTTCATGATCTATGTGCTTCAATATGCTTCAAAGATTCATGATCTATGTTAATCCCAAATTTCTTTGGCATCAAGTAATGTTGCCATGTCTCCAAAACTCAAACTAAAGCATACACCTCTTTGTCATAAGTTGGATAATTCAATGCCGCCCCATTCAACTTCTCATTAAAGTATGCTATAGGTCTTCCTTCCTGCATCAACACCGCTCCAATACCTACACCTGAAGTATACATTCAATTTCAAAAGTCTTAGAAAAATTAGGTAAAACCAATGGAGGAGCATTAGTTAATTTTTCTTTCAACAAGTTAAAAGACTTTTCTTGTGCCTTTCCCTATTGGAATCCCACACTCTTCTTGATTATTTTGGTTAATGGTGCTGCAATCATACTAAAGTCCTTGACAAATCTCCTGTAAAAACTAGCCAAACCATGAAAACTTCTTACTGGGTAATAGTAAGAGGATTCGGCCAATCTTAGATTGCTTTGACCTTGGATTGGTCAACCTTGATTCCTGCAGCACTCACAATAAATCTTAGAAACACAAGCTCATCTCGACAAAAATCACACTTTTTGGGATTAGTAAACAATCCTTATTTCTTAAGTACTTCTAAAACTAATCTAAGGTGTTTTACATATTATCTAAATTCCTACTATATACAAGAATATCATCAAAAATAAACAACCACAAATTTTCCAATGACTTGGCACTTAACATGGTTCATGAATCTCATGAAAGTACTAAGTGCATTAGTTAATCCAAAAGGCATTACTAACCATTCATACAAACCATGTTTTATCTTAAATGCAATCTTCCACTCATCTCCCCTGTTCATTCTTATTTGATGATACCCATTCCTAAGGTCAATCTTCGAAAACATGCATGCACCATATAATTCATCAAGCATATCATCTAATCTAGGAATAAGATGCCTATACTTGACAGTTATGTTTTTAATGGCCCTACAATCTATAAACATTCTCCAAGATCCATCTTTCTTAGGCACTAACAATCAAGGTATAGCACATTAACTCATGCTTTCTCTAATGTAACCTTTGTTTAGCAATTCACTTACCTGGCATTGAAGCTCCTTTGTCTCCTCGGGATTTCTTTTGTATACAGGCCTATTAGAAATTGTGGCTTTGGGGATGAAATCTATTTGGTGTTCAATTCCTTGTATAGGTAGTAAACCACTAGGAATCTCCTCTAGAAAAATGTCATCAAACTCCTGCAAAAGAGAAAAAATAGAGCTCGGCAATGTAGGCTCTTCAGGATTAGCTAGATGATTTGAAAATGCATCTTTATATATCATGACCAGCATAGGTTTCTTATTTAAAAATTTTCTTTTTTAACCTCACCTTGACTAAGATAAAAGTTTATCTTTTTCTTCTCACCCTCGTGTTTAGAAAGCTTACCTAAGTGATGCGGCTCGACCTTGCCCTTTTATTTGCTTGTTGAAGCTGTGAGTAGCATAATGGTCTTCTCCCTTTGCCATTCGGCCTCCCTTCTTTGTTGCATTTCCATTTGATTTCTAAACACCTTCCTTGGATTCAACGGCTTAAGCTTAAATTTCTTACTCTTAAATCGGAACGCAATGGAATTTTCTCGATTATAGTGTATGGTATTCTTGTCAAATTGCCATGATCTTCCCAATAAAATATCTCCTACATACATAGGTACAACATCACACAAAACCACATCCACATAGTTATCAATACTAAACTTTATCTTGACTGTTTATTTACCATCTCTCCACTATCATTAAGCCATTGAAGTCTATATAGTTCTAGATGTTTGACTGTTGTTAACCCTAATTTTTAAACTGTGTTATCCTATGGTCCGTAAATATTTAGAGAACCAAATTTTCTTATGCATGTAACCAGGGGTGGAGCCTTGAGGGCAAAGATTTTTTTCCAAAGAAAAAAAAAATAATTACAATAAAAAATTGTAATATACAACATCTGATCGTAAGGAAAAATAAAAATAAAAACCATATATTTTAAATTTAACAAAGCCATATAGAAATACATGGAATAATTTAAAATAATTTCGAATTTTTCTTTTAATAAAAATAAAAACCATAGATTTTAAATTTAACAAAGCCATATAGAAATACATGCAATAATTTAATGTAATTTTCAATTTTTCTTTTAAATTTTATAAACAACTTATCATTTTATTTTTTTATAAATACTTTTTTTTTTTTGTTGAATAACAAAGATGTATAATTTATAGTTGCTAAACTGAGATATGTACATATATAATTGATATTTTAGTAAGAAATATATTATTTTAGTATATTTTTATTTTTGGGACATTGTTTGTATTGTCCCATGCCACAATCCATTGAATCGGTCTTCCATTATCATTCATGCCATCAACGAAGCCCCTGACGAATAAGCAAGTGATTCATCAACATTAAGATGAAGAAAGGAACACCGCTAACCAATGCTAACATTTAGTGGGTATGGAGCATTTCCAATGCCACCAAACTAATCATGGTGCTACCCATTATACTTTATAAGCTCTCTAGGCCCATTGAAAATTTGGCCAGACGTGAATAGACTGTGAGTGGCCATGCCTTGGATCTGCTAGCTTAGTTACCATATTTTTTAAGTATGTACCAAAGAAAATATCTCAATTGTTTGTTGTCTGTCAAAACTACATATTTACATATATATATATATATATATATGGAAAATTTGTGCTAGTGTCGTATATTGTGCATGAGTTAGGCACATGACATATAGCTATAAATAAGTGGAAGCAAAAGTGATTGAGCATTAATTACCATATTAATATCTTTTATATATATATATATATATATATATTAATGTATATGCTTATAAATGAAAAAACTATGGATCCAGCCCAGTAGCCAGGTGGGGTAATTAAATCATTTCAGCAAAATTTCCATACCTACCATACATCATAGTTTAAATTTACAAAAAAAAATAAAAAAATTCCATTGTCTTAAATAGGTTATTATATTTATTACATGTATTTTTTATTCGATTTTGTTAAATTTAAAAAATATGGGTTTTATTTCTTGTTCCTTACATTCAAATGTTGTATTCTACAAGTTTTTATTGTAAATTTTTTTTGAAAAAAAAATCTTGGCCTACAAGGCTCCGCACCTGGCTATATACATAGGAAGAATTAATTCTCTAAATATTTGCAAACCAAATGATAATACAATTTAATAATATTTCATTTGAAAGACTATAGCAAATCATAAAAGAGTTGACATATCATAAATTGTAATAGTAACATACATATATATTAATTATTGCTGATAATATGATAAAGTTGACATAAAAGGCCATGATAATATGCATATCATGGCACTTTATATTATTTTTAAACAATGATTATACATACTATGAATAAAGATATACTAAAATAATATCTTTCTTTCTAAAATATCAATTATATATATACATACGTTGTTTCAGCACTATAAATTATACATCTTTATTATTCAAAAAAAAAAATGATCTATATGTCTTTCTTAAAAAGAACCAATTATAAAGAATGTGTAAAAGATACATTTCATTTTTTGATAATTGTTTGTTTTGGTTTTCATATCTAAAATTAGATACAATAATTTTTGAGGTGACGGTTGCATGGTAAAATAATTTAATTACTTTGTATAAGTTTTCAAGATGGTTGCATCAACAAACTAGCTAATAAAATATGATACTAAGATTAATTAAATTGAAAAATTATGTTAAAATTAGTGCCAGAGGAGCTATGGCGTACAAGCATGTGAGGTGTCGTGAGTATTGTCCAAGAAAATATGTTAAAATTATGAAGTGCCAAAGGAGCAGTGGAGTGCATACATGTGAGATGTGGTGAGTAGTGTCTAAGAAAATACGTTAGAATTTTCTTCCGTCTCACACTGAATTCCTTTTAATTATTTATAATATTTTCTCCTTCATTTTGGGAATGTACACGCAGTAGAAAAATTACGACAATCTATTGAGATATGGTATGCTACAAGTGACTCTTTGTGACAAGAAATGAATCCTAATTTTAGGATGACTGACCTTTTTAATCCAGTCCATATAATGTCCTTTTTGGAACTTGAGGAAATGCATCTCAATTACACCAATTAGTAGGTATGAGAGGGTTAATGTCGGATCCACAAGGATGAATGATTGATTTACCAATTCAAAGCAATTTATGTGAAGGACTGTCTTTAACAGAATTTATCATTTCTTGTTACAGAGCTCATAAAGGAGTTGTGGATACTGCTGTACGAACATCAGATGCTGGATATCTTAGACGTAGACTTGTTGAAGTAGTTTAAAACATTGGTGTACGTAAAACAGATTGTGGCACCGCCCAAGGTATTTCTGTGAGTTCTCACAATGGGATGATGCCCGAAAGAATTTTTATCCAAACATTGATTGGTCATGTATTAGCAGACAATATATATATAGGCCCTCGATGTATTGCCATTCGAAATCAAGATATTGGGATTGGACTCATCAATCGATTCATAACCTTTCAAACACAACCAATGTCTATCCGAACTCCCTTTACTTGTAAAAGCACGTCTTGGATCTGCCGATTATGTTATGGTTGGAGCCCTACTTATGGCGACCTAGTCGAATTGGGAGAAGCTGTAGGTATTATTGCGGGTCAATCTATTGGGGAATTGGGCACTCAACTAACATTAAGAACTTTTCAAACCAGTGGGGTATTCACAGGGGGTACTGCAGAACATGTACGAGCCCCTTCTAATGGAAAAATAAAATTCAATGAGGATTTGGTTCATCCTACACGCACACATCATGGGCATCGTGCTTTTCTATGTTCTATAGATGTGTATGTAATTATTGAGAGTGAATATATTATACATAACGTGACTATTCCACGAAAAAGTTTTATTTTAGTTCAAAATGATCAATATGTAGAATCTGAACAAGTTATTACTGAAATTCGCGCGAGAACATAGACTTTAAATTTTAAAGAAAAGGTTCAAAAACATATTTATTCTGACTCAGAGGGAGAAATGCACTAGAGTACCGATGTATAGCAGGCACCAGAATTTACATATATTAATGTCCATCTCTTACCGAAAACAAGTCATTTATGGATATTGTCATGAGGTTCATGTCGATCAAGTGTCATCCCCCTTTCACTCCACAAAGATCAAGATCAAACAAACGTTCATCTTATTTCTACCAAAGGAAAATGTTTTCTAGCCTTTCAAGAAATCCAATAAATAATGATCAAGTAAAACAAAAATTCTTTAGTTTGGGTCTTTCTGGTAAAAAAGAAAGTACCATTTCAGATTATTCAGAATTTAATCGAATCATATATAAAGGTCATTATAATTTCATATTTCCCTCTATTTTACACGAGAATTCTGATTTATTTTTATTGGCAAAGAGACGACGAAATAGATTCATTATTCCATTCCAGTGGATTCAAAAATGAGAGAAAGAACTAATGCTTCATCCCACTATATCAATTGAAATACCGATAAATGGTATTTTTTGTAGAAATATTATTTTTGCTTATTTTGATGATCCTCAATACAGAAGAAAAAGTTCAAGAATTACTAAATGTAGGATGATAGGGTTGTATTCAATCCTCAAAAAATAGGATTTGCTCTAGTACCGAGGAGTCAAAGAATTTAAGCCTAAATACCAAATGAAAGTAGATCGATTTTTTTTTCATTCCCGAGGAAGTGCATATTTTACCCGAATCTTCTTCCATAATGGTACGAAACAATAGTATCATTGGAGTAGATACACGAATCACTTTAAATATAAGAAGTTGAGCAGGCAGATTGGTACAAGTGGAGAGAAAAAAAAATGATTGAACTTAAAATCTTTTCTGGAGATATCCATTTTGCTGTAGAGATGGATAAGATATTTCGACACAGCGGCATCTTGATATCACCAGGAATGGTGAAAAAAAAAAGATGTAAGGAATCAAAAAAATTGAAAAATTGGATCTATGTCCAATGGATCACGCCTACCAAGAAAAAATATTTTGTATTGGATTGGTTCGGTTCGTAATCATATATGAAATAGTGGACGGTCTAAATTTAGAAACACTTTTCCCCAAGGACCCATTGCAGGAAAGTAATAATCTAGAACTTAGAGTTGTAAATTATATTCTTTATGGCAATGGCAAACCAATTCGGGGAATTTCTGGCACAAGCATTCAATTAGGTTAGACTTATTTAGTGTTGAATTGGGACCAAGACAAAAAAAACTTCTTCTATCAAAGAGGCCCACGCTTCCTTTGTTGAAGTAAGGATAAATGGTCTGATTCGAGATTTCCTAAGAATCAACTTAGTGAAATCCCATATTTTGTATATCAGAAAAAAGAATGATCCGTTAGGTTCAGGATTGATCTTTGATAATAGGTCAAACTGTACCAATCCATTTTATTCTATTTATTCCAAGGAAAGGATTGAACAATCACTTAGCCAAAATCAAGGAACTATTCATATATTGCTGAATAGAAGTAAGGAATCTCAATCTTTGATAGTTTTGTCATCGTTTAATTGTTTTCAAATGGGTCCATTCAATGATGTAAAATATTACAATGTAATAAAAGAATCAATTAAAAGAGATCCTCTAATTAGGAATTCATTAGGCCCTTTAGGAACAGCCTGTCAAATTGATAATTACCTTTTTAAAACTCATAATCAGATATCAGTAACTAAATATTTAGAACTTGACAATTTAAAACATACTTTTCAAGTACTTAAATATTGTTGAATGGATGAAAACGAGAGAATTTATATTTTCACTCTGTGCAGTAACATCATTTTGAATCCATTCAACTTAAATTGGCATTTTTCTCCATCCTAATTATGATAATAATTATTGTGTAGAAACATCTACAATAATTAGCCTGGGCAGTTTATTTGTGAAAATGTATATATAGCTAAAAAAGGGCTGTACCTAAACTCGGGCCAAGTTATAATTGTTCAAATTGACTCTGTAGTAATAAGATTAGCAAAGCCTTATTTGGCCACTCCAGGAGCAATTGTTCATGGCCATAATGGAGAAATACTTGGAGATACATTAGTTACATTTATATATGAAAAATCAAGATCTGGTGATATAACACAGGGTCTTCCAAAAGTGGAATAAGTGTAAGAAGTGCATTCGATTAATTCAATATCGATGAACCTAGAAAAGAGGGTTGAGAGCTGGAATGAACATATAACAAGATTTCTTGGAAGATAAGGGGATAATGATAAATAAAAATAGAAGATAAGGGTTTACAAAAGGGATATTTATAGAAAAAGGGGGTTGGTTAGAGGAGGAGGGGGGGATCGAACTAGATGTATGTAATCTAATCATTATAAGACAATTCTTGTGTATGTTTCGAATAATGATTCTAGAATCCAATTGAATCTAAGATACGAATAGTTGGTTTACGTTATGGGGGAAAGATATGTATATGTGATATTCGATATTAACTAGGTATATATGAATTAAAGATATATTTAATTTGCCCTACTATTGTGTTATGAACTTCGATAAGGATTCCAATATTTAGATAGGGATTCCAATATAAGTCCTTCCATTTTGACTGTAATTTTTTTTTGAATATTGAATGAATTTAAATCATGAAAAAGAACAAATAATTCAAAGAATGGTTCAGAAAAAAAATAAAAAAGAAAGAACGGGTCGAACAAAAGTCGTACGAATTAACAAAAAGTATGTGGATAGGAAAATATCGAAGCAGTTATGTTGCTTCAAGAATATTATTATTTCAATTCGGGGTTTTTCGTGACTTTGATGGATAAATCTTAGCGATAGAATAAGTAAGCCATAATTCATTGGTTGATTGTATCATTAACTATTTCTTTATTTTCTTTATTTTTTGCGAGGAATTTATCATGAATCCACTGATTTCTATCGCTTCCGTTATTGCTGCTGGATTAGTTGTTGGGCTTGCTTCTATTGGACCTAGGGTTGGTCAAGGTAGTGTCGCGGGCCAGGCTGTGGAGGGGATCTCCAGACAACCAGAAGCAAAGGGAAAATACAAGGTACTTTATTGCTTAGTCTGGCTTTTATGGAAGCTTTAACAATTTATGGACTGGTTGTTGCATTAGCTCTTTTATTTGCGAATCCCTTTGTTTAATCCTAAAAATATTTTGTTTTTCTTTTTTATTTCCTTGGATTTGCTACTCTTGCTTTTTCAAATTATATTAAGATTTCACTCCTACAATTTCGTATTCGTTGTGACAACAACCCCCTTGAAGGACTGGTTTGAGGATGAGGAATTAAATTAGCCGATTAACTTGCTTTCTTCTCATAGTCTAATGGAACTTTTTTTAAGAAGTATTGCAACAAATGATAAATTTTATTTCGCAACTGACATAGGACCTGGTACCTAATTCTAATAAGTATCATTCTTATTGGAAATTTCCATTTATTGGATATTTCCAATTGCAAAAAAAAAAAAAAATCCATTTACATTTATAAATCAATATATACATATATTTTGAATTTTACCCTATTCCTATTTAATTTAGAAAAATAAAAGAATAAAAAAATATAGATAATTAGTCTATCTATAAGAATAAGAAAGAGGAGATCATATGAAAAATGTAATCGATTCTTTCCTTTCCTTGGGTTATTGGCCATTCACCGGGAGTTTTGGGTTTAATACCGATATTTTAGCAACAAATCCAATAAATCTAAGTGTAGTCTTTGGTGTATTGATTTTTTGTGGAAAAGGGAATGTGTGCGAGTTGTTTATTTCAAGAATAGGCTGGATCTAACCAACTGCACTTTTTTTTTTGTTATAACTCAAAAAGGTGCACGATTTAGCGAATTACTTCTGAATAAATTAAGAAATTATATTTAAGAACCATAGCATTTCGTGATTCATTGGTAAATCTACTTTGATTCTCTATCAACCAATAATGTGGGATTGTTAACAGGGTTAATGCTAAATCACTTGAAGTCCAGATGCCACATGGTACTCTTTCTACTACTATCTTAATACAGAATATGTTAATCCAGAAATGGTTTCAAAGAGTTGGAATTTTTTTTCGATATAAAACACTCATGTCGATAAAAAAATGATTTGAACATGTTATTTGTATTTGATTTTTAAAAATTAGAAAAATGGATATTTCACCCCCCCTTTTTTTATCGTTTTTATCCAATGTTGAATCGATGACATGTGTATAAGGTTAAAAAGAATTCTTTGCATTTGAAAAAAAATAAAAAAACAACTTTGCTGACAATTATTTGTTTGGTTGGAAGAGTCCTCCGAATATTATGTTCTTGGATTAGTGATCAATTTCTATACTTTCACAAATATGAATAAAGAAAAGAGGATAGGCTCATTACATTAAAAAAAGCTAAGGAGCTTCCCCCATACATAAGTACTTGGTGTGAGAGCCAAATGAATCGAAAGATTCACATTTGGTTTGGGAAGGGATCATGGAAGTTTTGAAATGAATGGAAAGATAATCTACTTTCATTAAGTGATTTATTAGATAATAAAAAACAACAGATCTTGAAGACTATTCAAAATTCAGAAGAACTATGCAGGGGGGCCGTGGAACGGCTGGAAAAAGCCCAGTCCCGCTTGCAGAAAGTAGAACTGGAAGTGGAGTAGTTTCGAGCGATTGGATACTCTGAAATAGAACGAGAAAAATTGAATTTGATTAATTCAACTTATAAAACCTTGGAACAATTAGAAAATTACAAAAATGAAACCATTCAGTTTGAACAACAAAAAGCTATTAATCAACTTTGACAACGGGTTTTCCAACAAACCTTACAAGGAGCTCTAGGAGCTCTGAATAGTTGTTTGAACATCGAGTTACGTTTATGTACCATCAATACTAATATTGGCATGTTTGGAACAATGAAAGAAATAAGATTAGTCTTTCTACTGTAGGCCTTTTTTTTCGTTCAAACAAAAATAAAGAATTAAGAAATACTCATGGTAACTATTCGAGCAAATGAAATTAGTAACATTATTTGTGAGCGTATTGAGCAATATAATAGAGAAGTAAAGATTTTAAATATCAATACTGTACTCCAAGTAGGCGACGACATTGCTCGTATTTATGGTCTTGATGATGTAATGGCGGGGGAATTAGTAGAATTTGAAGAAGGTACGATAGGCATTGCTCTGAATTTGGAATCAAATGATGTCGGTGTTTTATTAATGGGTGACAGTTTGATGATACAAGAGGGAAATTCTGTAAAAGCAACGGGAAGAATTGCTCAGATCCCAGTAAGTGAGGCTTTTTTGGGCTGTGTTATAAATGCTCTGGCTAAACCTATTGATGGTCGAGGTGAAATTTCAACTTCTGAATCCTTGTTAATTGAATCTCCTGCTCCGGGTATTATTTCGAAACATTCGCTATATGAACCTCTTCAAACAGGACTTATTGCTATTGATTCGATGATTCCTATAGGACGTGGTCAGTGAAAATTGATTATTGGGGACAGGCAAACCAGTAAAACAGCAGTAGCCACATATACGGCTCTCAATCAACAAGGGCAAAATGTAATATGCGTTTATGTAGCTATTGGTCATAAAGCATCTTCTGTGGCTTAGGTGGTGACTGCTTTACAGGAAAGAGGAGCAATGGATTACACTATTGTGGTAACTGAATCGGCCGATTCTCCGGCTACATTACAATACATCTCTCCTTATATAGGAGTTGCTCTGGCTGAATATTTTATGTACCACGGACAACACAGTTAAATTATTTATGACAATCTCTCAAGACAAGCACAAGCTTATCGCCAAATGTCTCTTTTATTTCGCAAACCGCTGGGTTGAGAAGCTTATCCGGGAGATGTTTTTTATTTACATTCAGGCCTTTTGGAAAGAGCCGCTAAATCAAGTTCTCATTTAGGTGAAGGAAGTATGACTGCTTTACCAATAATTGAGATTCAATCGGGAGATGTTTCGACTTATATTCCTACTAATGTAATTTCCATTAGAGATAGACAAATATTCTTATCCGCCTATCGAATCAATGCTCGAATCAAATCTACTATTCTGTACCCAGAGTAGGGTCCGTAGCTCAAATTAAAGCCATGAAACAAGTAGCTGGCAAATCAAAATTGGAATTGGCGCAATTCCCAAAATTAGAAGCCTTTGCACAATTCGTTTCTGCTCTCAATAAAGCTGCTCATAATCAATTGGCAAGACGTCAACGATTATGCGAGTTGCTCAAACAATCTCAATCAGCCCCTCTCGCGGTGGAAGAATAGATAATGACTATTTATACTGGAACCAATGGTTATCTTGATTCATTAGAAATTGGGCAGGTAAGGAAATTTTTCGTTGAGTTACGTACTTACTTAAAAACGAATAAACATCAGTTCTAAGAAATCATAGCTTCTATCAAGACATTTACCGAGGAAGCAGAAGCCCTTTTGAAAGAAGCTATTCAGGAACATCTGGAACGTTTTCTACTTCAGGAAGAAGTATAAAGAAAATAAATTGATCACTTTTAATTTTTATCAATCTTAATTCAATATTAGTTAAATCTTAATTTAATACTAATTTTACAATTTAATACTAATTTTAATAATAATAATTAAATTATATACTTTTTCTATTATATAATTAATAATTATACAATTATTTTAAAATAAAATATTTAAAAAATTATAAAATATAAAGTTTTTGTTTTTTGTAATAATTATTTTCTATAATAATATAGAAATAATAATATATTACATTTCTATATTAAAAATAATATTAATATTAAATACATAATAATTATATACACATATTAACATGCAATAAATATATAATATATATTAAATATATGGAAATAATATATAAACTAGATTTTACTTATATTACAAGTACTAAGTGTATAAGAGCGCCTCTTATTCAAATTATTCAAAAGATATTTCTTGACATGGAAATCTAAAAATATATGGAAATAAGTTGCATCCAATAGGATTTGAACCTATACCAAAGGTTTAGAAGGCCTCTGTCTTATCCATTAGACGATGGACACTTTGCATTCTAATTTTTTTATTTTTTTATTTTCTTTTCACATTTTATTATTCGAACGAAACAAATATGTGAAAGAATTTTGGAAATTGCATATTCAACTATGCATTACATTAATTATATTCATTTTATTTATATTTCTATAAAACATATTTATTACAAGTTTGATATTTTAATAATTATCAAAATATATAAATATATATTAGATATAAATATCTATTAGATATATGGATTTATAGGTTTTGACTATAAAAAAGAAATATTGAATAGAGATAAGAGAAAGTAAGCACAAGCGGGTGGCGGGAATCGAACCCGCATCATTAGCTTGGAAGGCTAGGGGTTATAGTTGATGTTGATTCATCATTGTCAACATCTCTAATTGAAAATTGAACGTGAAACTTTGGTTTCATTCGTCTCCTCTATGGAAGATAAATAAATTTCCAGATATCAATGAATTAAAAAAAAGTCGACCCATAACATCGATGTCAGCTTTTCGGTTTGAATGCATTCAAAATGGCCCACTTTCTAGACAATTCTTGTAGGAAAGAGGGGATTATAACAATCTTTCTAGTTACTTCGTTCTCCATTTCTATTTGAAAGAATCCTTAGGAAAAGGATTTTCTTTCCGCCGAGCTAAAACAATTTTTCAATGTCTCTAGTAAACCAAAGTCATTGTTTAATTAGCTATTTTGTTTCAATTTTCCCTATACAAAAAAGAAAAATTGAGGATTTAGTTACGATTAGAAATACACTTTCTATCTTTATCTATGGATCCTTTACTCATACTCATTCAATTGGAAATATTGATTGATCCACTTAAAAAAAAAAAATTCATAGTCCAATTTTTCAATTTCTAATTGACTCTTGGATACAAATCACGAGAATGTATGTTCTTCCTTGAATTTTTCATTGAAAGGTAAAGGATTTAATCCTTTTAGGAAATAAAGTTTTTGCTCAGAATGGAATATTAATCAAAGTGAGAGACCCCTTAACTATTCGGGGGTGAATAGAACGAATCGTACTTTTACCACTAAACTATACCCACTCCAATCCGATTATTGTATATAAATGGATTTTTTGTCGAATAAGAAACTCAGGCGTAATCAAAAGATAGGATCAGAAAAAAAAATGCATTGTGCACGAATCCATAGTTCCATTTTTTATTATATACATATTTTTATTTATTTTTTATTTTAGTAAAATATCAGTAAACAAAAACAAAAAGAAAATAAAGAAGATAAGAAATCTCACTTTGATTCTATATCAAAATAGGTCTTTTTATGACTTTTGTTGTTTCAATAACAAGCCTTTTTGTTTTGGTTTCAAATTAATTGTTTTCAAATTAAATAAATCATTTTATCTTATTATGATTGAACAAAACAAAAGAGGCCTGACCCGGCTAGGTACTGATGAGGCCAAGCTGTGAAAATAAAGGGCCCTTTTGGATGAACTCAAAGAGGTTTTTTTATTTATTATTAATAATAAATATTTTTTTCTCATTATTTCTATTTTTTCTTTTTTCTATTTCTTTTTACTACTTATATATTATTTTTTCTATTTATATATTAAATAAAATACATAATATATCTATTAAACATATATTAATTATATAAATGTATTCAAAAAATCTAAAAAATCTATGTTAAACATATTAAAAAAATATAGATTTCATTTTTAGATTTGATTTATATTGGATTTTTTATATTTATTTCATTTATATATTGGACTATTGCAGATTGTGTAGATTGAATTGTTGATATCTCTTTCAAGTCTTTTCTTTATATATATATGTTATATCTTTATACATATATGTTTTATGATTATAGAATTGTATATAACATATATGTATACGTTTTATATACATTTTATATAATCTAATTATATAATATAAATGGTTTTATTTTATCTAAATGGTCTAAATGGAATTTGATTCTATATCATTATCATTCCGTATCTAGTATATAAACTATTGTATATATATATATATATTATATAATAAAATAATAAATAATAAAAAAATATAAAAAAATATATATATATATATATTATATATATAATAAAATAATAAATAATAAAATAATATAAAAATATAAAAAACACAAAAAAAAAAGAAGAGCTTTTTTCAAGCCTTATTTTTGCGATGTAACATAGTAATTACCTCCTTTCAATTGGGGGAGAGATGGCTGCATGGACGAAAGTGTTGGATTGCTAATTTGTTGTACGAGTTTTTCGTACCGAGGGCTCGAATCCATCTCTTTCCATTTTCATCGATATCTTGTTCTTTTCTTTCAAATTTCTCACGAGTTCAGTGTGAAATAGATAAAATCCTACTAAACTAAGAACGTTTTAATATCAGGGAAGAAAAAACCTTATTTCTTTTTTTTTTTATTCTTCACGTCCAGGATTACACCCTGGGTTGTTAGATAGGAATCCGAAGATAAAGAGCGAAACAAAGAATATTACTACCATGTAAAAATAGTTTGAGAGTAAGCATTACACAATCTCCAAAATTCTTTTTTAGGAAAAAAGAGAATAAATTTGCTATTTTATTTTAGACTGCATACCCTACTCTCTTTATTTTTTATTTTGACACCAAGAAATAAAGTTTGTTTTAGAAATAGAAAATGAAATTTTCAAAAAATGCATTTATAATATTTATAATATAAGTGGATAAGTGGAGTTTTTCATTACCAAAAATTTTCTTTCATACCCACAATTTGACATTGTGGGTACTCCAATAAGGCCTTTAAATGGAAAAAAAAGGTCATAATAAGGAAATGGGTTGATACAAATTTCTCGCGACTGTACGAAAATTTAAATATTGGAATCGAGAGTTCATACTCTAAAACCTGTCTAATCTTATCAAGCGTTATGTTAGAATTTTTTTTTTCCGAATCAATCATGAATTTGGCTAGGACGTTATTAAAGATCTCATCAAAAACTTTTAGCAGCCTGCCAAACAAAAGCTAAGAGAAAAAAAAAAAAAGCACACGTATTACTGGCATAACATCTACGATTGGATTCAAAAAAGCGTAGGCCTTTGGTAATTTGGCGACAAAAAAACCATTTGAATAAAGGGTAGAATTAAGATAGATCCATATCAAACTAAATATATTAAGCATAACAAATATTTTGTTATTTTTGTTATTGAAGATAATTGTATTATTTTGATTGAGTTATTAATAAGTTAAGTTATTAATAGAAGAGAAAATGAATAAAACTAAATAAGATAGATCCCAAAAACCTTCTTTGATTTGAACTCCCCCAATAAAAAATCCTTCAATTCTCAAATGAAAAGAGAATAGAATAAATCATACTTTCATACAATATCTTAATTGAATTATATGTAATGATCAATAAATTCAATTTAATTCTATATCGATACATATTAAAATTCTCACAACAATCTATATACTTTATAGATATTTATACTGGAGTTGATGAACAACCAATACCAATATTAGTGTTTATTAGGGTCGAATAGAAATGGGATGTGGCCAAGTGGTAAGGTAACGGGTTTTGGTCCCGCTATTCGGAGGTTCGAATCCTTCCATCCCAGAGCATGCCCAACCCATTATAGCATTATAATATATATAATGCTATATATCAAAAAAAAAAAGATTGCCTTTTAAAATAAAACACCTTTTTGTTTAAAAGTATAATAGTGGATTAGAAAAATTTTATTAGTATTCTTAATAATTATTCTCTGAATCATATCTTTTTCACAAATTGAATCGTACTCAAATAACATGCAGATATAATTGGGTCCATTTGTGATCCTTAAATGTTAAATATTTAACATAAAATATCTATAATTCCTTTCAGTAACAATTTTTTAGTCTATCTGTATAGGGGTCCCATATTATTATTTCGATTCTAATTTTAGAAATCAGTATGAAAAAAAAAAAACAACCTTACCTTACACCAGTCTTTATCCACTAGTTCTTTTTAGCTATCTAGTTTTTTAATCATTGATGGTTTAATACAAATATGGATTTCTCCAAGGATGCTAAAATGTGGTCCTTACTTTAAAATGTTATTCAAATAATGATCTCGAGTCTGGAAAATTTTCAATTACTTAAATCTTTTTGATGATTTCTTATGAGTTCGTAGTACTCGAAGAAGTGTGAGATTGGTAAATTTATCCTATCACTATCAAGTTACTTGAAGATGCAAATTCAGAAAGAAATTTTTTATTTTATTCGTGGTATTCGTGGTATTTATATTTTATTATATTAAATAAATAAAAAATGAAATAAAATACATGTTAAAATAAATATATGTATTGGGTGTTGGGGATTAAATTGAATTCGTTCTGAGACCTCATTAGAACCTAGCCATTCATATTTCATATAGAAAGAAAAAGTATAGATTAGTATGTACCAACCAAGCCAATGACTATTCATGATTCCATAATTGAATCAATTACATACTAGCTCCAAACTAAAGGAATGTTATGGTAAAATTCTTTTAAAACGATGTGCTAGATAGCAACGTGCAACTTGAAGGACATGATCCGTTGTGGATTGTTACACCCATCATTTTTTATTATATAGGAATTATAGAGGAATGAAAGTGCTCTTGACTCAACATCGTTTCTTCTATTTCAATAGAACTCTCATTTTTTTATTTTTATTTTTGCTGGGGGGGTGATGTAAGTCGTACATGATGGAGCTCAAGTAAAAAGTATTGATTCATTTCTTAGAGGCAATAATCTAGGGTTAGTATTAATCAATAAATTGGGACAACTTCGTAAATATATTTGTAAATATATTTTCCATATATAAATCGAAAGGATCCAATTCAAGCAAGTTTCAAATTCAAAATTCAAATTTTTTGGAATTGGTAAAACGTTTTCGATCAAATCAAAAGTGTATTACACAAGAATCACTCAGTCGTATGATTCTTTGATAGAAAGAAATCATAAAAAAGGGTATGTTGCTACCATTTTAAAACGATTCAAAATCACCAAAGCAGTGTCCAAACCCAATGATTCAAGGCAAAGATAAAGGATTCTGGAACAAGGAAACACCATTTTCTATTGTTCCAACAACTATATCAGAGTGCAAAATCAAAGAGATTCTAAAAGAGACAGACAAAAGGTGATACGAACCTAGGACGACCTGCTCCTAAACCCGTATTATATTAGCCCGGATCTCAATTAAGTTCATTTTCTAATGGAATGGACCTCAACCCCTAACCAACCTGTGGTTAGAAACCTTGATATAATATAGATGCCAAAATAGGGGATGGAAAACCTATTGATAAGTCAAGCTAAAACAACCAATTCTCTAATGGTGTTTTAGGTGTTCTTAAAGAATAAAGAGATAATTAATCTCACAAGTATTTTCTTTATCAAATCAAAGTTGTATTTTTATTGAAAAATAAGCCTTTAAATAGGCTTTGAAAGAAACAAAATAAACCCTAAAAACCCTAGGAAAAACCGGCCACACAATGAAGAGTTCTACCTTGGCCGAATCTTTCCTTCTCCTAATCTAATTAATTAATGCCCTTATTTTCAATTAGGAATTAATTAATTTACAAACAAAATAATAAAATAAAAACTTTCCTAAACTTATTTGTTCAATAATTAAATAAATACAAATCCAAAATTAAATATAGTTTCCTAAAACAAAAAGTAAAAACAAATTAGGAAACTAAATATGGTAATTTTTGGCTAGGTTGATAATGACCCTTCTTTGACCTAATTGAGCTCCAAATCAGATTCAATATGCTTTGTAGGATGCCAAATAAGCTGAATACAAAGTCCCACACATTACCCATGCTTGGAAGAGGAAGAAAAAGCCAACTCAGCAAAATATAGTAAAGCCAGCACAAAATACAGTAAAAAACAGGCCAAATTTGAAGCTGTCCATACAACCCCTTTTTGAATGCCTTTGAAGCTGGCTTGACTTGATTCCATATCCTCTTATACATATGTATTGAATCCATAAAGAGTTGGAACCATTTCATGCTGCCCGATCTCTATTTGTGCACCAAAACCGCTATCCGGGTCCATACCGGCTTCCACCACTTGGATGCTTAGAATAGGCTTTGTATCTTCAAGTATGGATAAGCTCTGTTGAGAATTGATTACCCCCTGTATAAATGCTCCCAGGTTTAAATCTCTTAATTTGAGCTCTTGTGATTGGCCTGGTCTTCATCCGTGTCAGGTCAGCACCCCAGCGGGTTATCGGTTGAATGGGCTCGGACGGAATCACATCATTCCCCTCCTCTTGAAAATGATTTGTCCTCAAATCAAAATCATCACCTGCAGAAAAAGGAGTTAAATCAGCAACATTATAGGCAGCACTCATATTATACTCACCCGGTAAATCAAGCTTGTAGGCATTCTTGTTATTCGGCTCCAAAACTTGAAAAGATCCGTCCACATGCGGCATAGGCTTGGACTTTTTTTGTTCGGGAAACCTCTTCTTTCTTGAGTGCAGCCTAACCAAATCTCCTGGGTCACACACTATCACAAAAAATACTAGAAATACAAATTCATCACACTTTTTAATATTGTTATAGCAAGTGTTCCAGTGAGAGCTGTCCCTTTTTCAAGAAAGTAAAAAAGCCCAATTTGAGTCTTAAGGTAAAGGTAAGCTCCTCCTGTTGAAATCCCATCTAAATTTCCACTAAGTAAAGCTTTTAATAATGAAGATAAAGTTCTATACAACAAAAGTATTTTTAAATTAGCATTTTTATAATTCATAACCAGCAATGGTTGCTTACCCATGATAGCCTTATTAACATCCCTAAAACTCAAATAAAAATTTTTACTTTTTCTTCCTTTCCTTTCTCTCTCTCGGTTTTCTCATCATTTCACTCGGGTTTCTCCATTCTTCTCACCCCACTTTCAGCCTTCTCAAGGTTTTTCCACTCAATTTGTGTTTTAAAATGCTTACCTTGGATAGCAAGCTTGGACTTACCTTCTTGGATGGATGGTGAAGCCGTTAATGCCATACTAGCCTTCTCCTTGAGTGTTTCGGCTTCTCTCCTTTGTTGTATTTGTAATTGGTCTCTATAGACTTCCTTAGGAGTTAATGGCTCCAACTTGACCTTCTTTCCTTTAAACCTGAAAACAACACTATTTTCTCGACCAAAATGAGTAGCATCTTTGTCAAATTGCCATGGTCTACCTAGTAAAATATGTCCGGCATGCATTGGTACAATATCACACAAGACAACATCCTCATACCTACCTATATTAAATTTAACTTTGGCTTGCTTATTTACCCTCATCTCACCACTATCATTTAACCATTGTAACCTATAGGGTTCTGGATGTTTAATTGTTTTCAAGCCTAATTTATCAACTACAAGATTACTTATCACGTTGGTACAACTCCCACTATCTATAATCATGCTACAAATCTTACCTTGTATTTCGCAGCGAGTGTGGAAGATGTTTTCTCTTTGTATCTGCTCTTCATCTTTGTAGACAGCAAGTACTCTCCTTGAAACCAAGCTCAACTCGGCATTAGATGTGTCTACTGGTTCGGCTTCTTCATTATTGCAATCCTCCTCTTGCTGGATTTCAGCTTCACTTTCTTCACTTGCAGATTCCAGCTCACCATCACCCTTTAATACCATGATTCTTCTATTTGGACATTGGCTGGCTATGTGTCCTCTTCCTTGGCATTTAAAACAAATTATTTCTCTGGATTTTTGAGGTTTAGGATCAGATTTTATCTCACCTCTAAGTGCTTGGACAGATTCGGTCTTGACCTCCCTTTTTGACCGGTTGGTACTTTCTTCTCCACTTTTCGGTTTTGGTTTGATTTCACTAGTTGAATTGTTTCTCCAGCCACTTGAATTGAATCTCCCACTGCTGGAAACACCTCCAAGCCGTGATCCTACTCCCCTCCTCTTGAATTGGTGCTCAAGCTTAATGGCAACATGCAACATCTCCTCCAACTCCAAGTATTGTTGCAATTCAAGCTAGTTGGCAATGTCACCGTTCAAACCACCAAGAAATCTCGCCATTGTTGCCTCCCTATCCTGATTCATATTCATCCTCATCATGAGCATCTCCATCTCTTTGTAATAATCCTCCACGGACATACTTCCTTGAGACAAAGATTGAAGCCTTTGATGCAGCAACCTATGGTAATGTGATGGCACAAACCGCTTTCTCATGACTCTTTCATTTGTCGCCACGTTGTGATCAAATCATCACCAACTCTCCTCCGTGTGCCTTGCTCATTTGTCCACCATTGGAGTGCATAATGGCCAAACTCCATTGCTGCCAACTTCACCTTCTTACCCTCCGAATAATTATGGCAGTAGAATATCATCTCCATCTTTTCTTCCCACTCCAAATATGCTTCGGGATCACTTTTTCCCATGAATGGTGGGATGTTGATCTTGATATTGCTAAGATTGTCATCTGTTTCTTTCCTCCTATACCTTCCATGACCAGCTCTCTCTTGGACAGCAAAGGTTTCGTCCATGCCTTCCTCAAAGTCTCCACCGAAATTCTCCTCCTCAAATTCCTCTTTCGGTCTCTCACGGCCTCCTCGTCCTCGACCTCGACCTTCATGGAAATCTTGCCTATTTCTTGTGTTCGGCAATCCTTGGGAAACTTCTAGCCTTCCCATCCTTTGATTTATGTGCTCAACTTGAGCACTCACCCGCTGTAATTGTTCCAAAACAGCTTTCAATTCCGTTTGCTCACCACTCCTGGTAGCTCGTGGATCACCATGAAATCCTACGGACTCCTCTTCATTAATTCTCAGTGGTGTGTCTCCTCTTCTTATTCTAGAATCTGCCATGTTAGTAAAATACTGCAAAAATAAAATAAATCCTCACAATATTCACTCCCTCACGTGTTTCACTCAAACAAGGTCTCGACACTCGTGTTTGCACACTAGTTTCGGCTTTTACCCTCTTTTAAGCTCACACACTCTTGCCTTTTTCCACTCAATGAATTATCTCAAAGTTCTAATTAAAACACCCAAAAAACAGCAATTAGATCACTAGTATGTTTTAATTAAACTTATCAACAAAACAGTAAGCAAAAATAAACACATACCGAACGGAATGAAAATACCTATTTTCGGTTTTTCTAGACAAAATAAAGCAAATTAAGGAGAAATCTTTGGAATTTTTAAGAACTGGACCAGATGGTAAGAGATTAAGGATTCAAGAATAAAATTTAGGAAAAAGAATTTCAAACTCAAACAAGAATCAAATTGAACAAAAATATAGAAAAGTGTTGGTTGTTGTTCTTGTAATTCATGTTTTGTATCATATCCTTTAACTAATTTTAATCCAAATAATTTAGCACTCAAACTCAAATATCCAACAGCAAAAATAACTCTCCAGAAACTCCAAATATGGAATAAATAATCAACACAGCAGCAGTTACAAGAAATTTCCAGCAACAACTTCAACACCAATTTTCAACAAACCGATATATATATATATTTTTTAATATTCGGCTTTCTTTTTTATTTTTTTCACTCACTGAATATCAGACACAACTGCAGTAGCAAGAATAAACAACAAATTTGCAATTCCAACTCCAAAAATTCACCAAACCCGTGACCTCCAATTAAGCACCTCCAATTAAACACAAATGTGCAGTTTTTTTTTTTTTTAAATGTTGCCGCAAACTCCTTTTTTTTTTTTTTTTTTTTTTTGAATACATGAATGAAAATATTTAAGACTAAAACAGCAAAGAAAAATCAACAATAACCAGATTAAAAGAACAATGATGAAAGACAACCAACAAACTAGGAAATCCTAATTCAACTAGGAATGATTTCTTTTTTTTTTTTTTTAAGATGCAGAACATGTATGGGATGGATGCAACCTTAACCTAATGCTAAAATTGCAGAGTAACACAAAAACAAATAAAAAAAATAAAGATAGATCAAACCTGAACAAAATTTGGCTCTGATACCAAATGAGTTCTAATGGAATGGACCTCATCCCCTAACCAACCTATGGTTAAAAACCTTGGTATAATGTAGACGCCACAATAGAGGATGGAAAACCTATTGATAAGTCAAGCTAAAACAACCAATTCTCTAATGGTGTTTTAGGTGTTCTCAAAGAACAAAAAGATAATTAATCTCACAAGTATTTTCTTTATCAAATCAAAGTTGTATTCTTATTGAAAAATAAGCCTTTAAATAGGCTTTGAAAGAAACAAAATAAACCCTAAAAACCCTAGGAAAAAACGGCCACACAATGAAGAGTTCTACCTTGGCCAAATCTTTCCTTTTCCTAATCTAATTAATTAATTCCCTTATTTTCAATTAGGAATTAATTAATTTACAAACAAAATAATAAAATAAAAACTTTCCTAAACTTATTTTTTCAATAAGTAAATAAATACAAATCCAAAATTAAAGATAGTTTCCTAAAACAAAAAGTAACAACAAATTAGGAAACTAAATATGGTAATTTTCGGCTAGGTTGATAATGACCCTTCTTTGACCTGATTGAGCTCCAAATCAGCTTCAATATGCTTTTTAGGATGCCAAATAATCTGAATATGAAGTCCCACATGCTGCCCATGCTTGGAAGAGGAAGAAAAAGCCAACTCAGTAAAATACAGTAAAGCCAGCACAAAATACAGTAAAAAACAGGCCAAATTTGAAGCTGTCCATACAACCCCTTTTTGAATGCCTTTGAAGCTGGCTTGACTTGGTTCCATATTGATGTGATTCCGCCCAAGCCCGCTCAACTGATAACCCGCTGGGGTGCTAACCCAACAATTTTGTTACCAATACAGTTGTAGAAATTGGTCAAACTTATCCATCAGTGACAATAAATACAATAGGTGACAAAATATTATTTGTCACTAAAACCATCAGTGGCACATCTGATTTTTCATTTAAAATATCGATGACACATCTGATTTGTCATTGAGCCTTTCAAGTGACAAGTAAACAACTTTTTGTCACCGACTTGTTACGATATAACATAAACCATGGTTAAGTTATTCAACCTATCACTGAAACTAATTTTTTTGTTTGGTGACAATAGTTTTGTAGCTAAAAATAATATATCAACTACCAATATTATTTGATAAAAATTGTTTTTATTAGATCTAACTAATTAATTATAATATCATTAATTATCATTTAAAAATATAAAATGACACTTCTGAAATGCAATTAAAATAAAAGTATAATACTTTATTAAACGTTTATCTTGTACTACAAAATTCATTAAACACCAACTAAATATAATGTGTACCAAACATAATAAGATTACACTAAAAGGAAAATATAAACAAAAACAGTTTGTAATTCTAGGGAGAAAATATATATATATATTTATACAAGATGGTTGCCTATACCCACTAAATCTTTACAATCTCCATCTTCTAATGCAGTTCATCAATATATTCTCCAAGGATCCTATATTATAAACCAAAAAAAAAAAAAAAAAATGAATCATTTAGTAGAAATCTAATTTAATTAGCAAGGAGAAAGAACAAGCTCAAGACTTCCTATGTTCCTACAAGTTGGCAATCCTTTACCAATTAAGCATTCCCACCTCTTCTTCAATGTGGGTTAATCTGACCCCATTCCATTGGTCCTTTACCATTTCTAAAGGAATAATCATATTTAGCTATTATAGACAAAGTGTGAAAGTTACAGTTCATATTACTATATATGTGCGTGAACATATTTATGTACTATGCAAGGTGTACCAAATACAATAAGCTTACACTAAAAGGGAAAAAAATAAAGAAAAACATGTTGAAGTGTGGCAATTTTGCCACTTGATGGTGCATGTCATCGGCTAGCATGCACACCTTGGTATCAAATCCTTTCCTTTTATGAGTTTATATTTCTTTGTATGTTTTTAATTGATGCAAGGTATATTTTGATAATGTTTTGTGCCTAAGTTATGTATGCAAAATTATAGGCAAGATTATGCACAAAAGAGTAGGAATGTTATGCTTGAAATGCCTATGGTGCTGGATTCATAATTTCCAGCAACATAGTTCCACTATTTATCTTATATCTCAGGTTGCAAATGGCGTTTTGGGCTGAAATTTTGAGGGATGTCTACAGACATATATGGAAGACTATGGTTTAAATTTCAGGTCAAAAGGACATGGGAAAGTCCATTTTCTATTCCAAACAGATTGCTGTATCTGATGGGCCCAGTATGCAGAGTATGGGCCAGTTTTGGAGCTGTTTGGCCCATGATCCGGTTCCAGAACTTTCCTAGCTCTTGGAACAATATTTATTGATGACCAAGGATGCTTCAAACCAAGTTTCATAAGCAGATACAAAGGGGAACTAAGTAGGTGAAGCTAGTTTGGTTGTTTACCCAAACTAGTTAAACAATAGGAACTTAGTTCAAACCATGTGCCACTTTTTACTATATTTGGAATAGACATGTTGCAGCTGGTTTTTGACTCTTTTGTGTATGAAAAGTTAGGTGTTGACCATTTTACTTTTTAAATTTCAAATACTTTACTCATTTTGTAAGCTCACATGCTTGGCATGTGTGAACTAGTTGTAATTTCAAGCTTATATTGTAAAATAAATGAAATGGCTACACATCTAAGCCTTATTTTTCAAAAGCCAACGTGTTCCTCTTCTTCTTATCTCTTCTTCAACACCTTAGAACACTTTAGGAACCCTAAAAACCAGAAAACACCATAACCAAAACCTAAAAACACAACTCACACACAACCATTCCCAAGAGCATCACCAAAAGCTTGCTTGTTGCTAACACTTCAAGCTAGCTTGCTCTTGGTCATAACCTTCTCACCCCAACAAAGTGGTATCAGAGCAAGGCATATTTTTTGTGAGATTTGTGAGGTTTTTGGGCTGGTTCGTTCCTTGAGAGTGAAGAGATACTTGAAATCACAAATATATTTTCATATTCCTTCATACTAGAAAGCAACATTCACATGGCTTCTTCAAGTTTTTCAACTCCTTCTCCTCCTATCTTCAATGGGGAGAACTACAACATTTGGAGTATCAAGATGCAAGCCTACTTGAAGGCTTATGGTCTTTAGGAGGTCACCATAAATCCCCAAGAACCCGAGCCTTTGAGACAAGGGGTAACGGTCAACCAAATCAAGCACCATGAGGAGGAATTGGCTAAAGGTTTCAAGGCTCTCACCGCCATTCATTCTTGTATTAGTGATACCAGTTTCACAAGGATAATGGCATGTGAGAGTGCCAAAGAAGCTTGGGATAAACTTCAAGATGAGTTCCAAGGGAGTGCAAGGACAAGGCAAATGCAAATCCTTAACCTAAGGAGGGAGTTTGAGACTATCAAGATGAAAGACAAAGAAACGGTTAAGGAGTTCACCACAAGGCTTCTTAATGTGGTGAATCAAATTAGGGTGCTAGGTGAAAGATTAAGTGACCAAAGGATTGTGGAGAAGGTGTTGGTCTCCTTGCCCGAGAGGTTTGAAGCTAAGATATCTTCATTGGAGGAGTCAAGGAACCTAAATGAAATTTTCTTGACCGAGTTGGTGAATGCCTTGCAAGCTACGGAGCAAAGGAGGAGGATTAGACATGAAGAATCAATGGAGGCTGCATTTGTGTCTAAACAACATCAAAAGACACAAAATCAAAAGAAGAACAAGCTTAAGGTCATAAAGGAGAAAGGTGAAACTAGCAAACCCGAGAGAAAGTCCTATGAACCTTGTCACCATTGCAAGAAGAAAGGTCATCATCCAAGAAGGTGTTGGTGGAGGCCGGATGCATTTTACCATAAATGCCAACAAAAGGGTCATGTGGAAAGAGTATGCAAGGCTAACAAGAAAGATAAGCAACAAGCAAATGTTGCTAAAGATAATGCAAGTGATAGTGAATCCGAAGAGTTGTTTGTTGCTACTTGTTTTAGTAGCATCAAGAATGATGAAGGATGGATCATTGATAGTGGAGCAACACACCATATGTCTCACAAGCATGAGTGGTTCACAAACTTGGATAGGAGCAGCCACAACAAAGTCAAAATTGGAAATGGAGCCTTGATGGAAGTGAAAGGCAAAGGAGATGTGGTGATACACCCCACCAAAGGTATCAAAACTATCCATGATGTTCTCTATGTACCTTCTTTATGTGAGAACTTACTTAGTGTAGGTCAAATGCTTGAGAACAATATGCATTACACTTCTCAAACATGACATGCACTATAGTTGATCCACATGGAAATGAATTAATGTGTGTTGGAATGAAGAACAAGAATTTTAGGTTGAATATGGATGAAAATGGTGCATCGGTTGCATTGAACACCAAAGTTGAGAACACCTCTCAACTTTGGCATAAAAGACTAGGCCATGCTAGCTTTAAGTCATTGGTAGGCACACATGAACTTGTTAGAGACATGCCATTGGTGGAGAAGCAAGAACATGTGTGTGAAGTGTGTCAAAAAGGAAAGCATACTAGGCTAGCATTTCAATCTTGTTCTTGGAGATCAAAGGAGAAGTTAGGACTTATACATTCGGATATTTGTGGTCCTATGAGTGTTCCATCCTTAAATGGCAGCAAGTATTTCATAACTTTCATTGATGATTACTCAAGAATGTGTTGGGTGTATTTCCTTGAAAGAAAATCACAAGCTTTGGAGAAGTTTGTAGAATTTATGAAGTTAGTACAAAATCAATCCGGTTGCACTATAAAGGTGTTAAGGACGGACAATGGTGGGGAATACACAAGTGAGGCTTTCAAACAACTTTGTAAGGATCATGGTATAGTTCATCAATTCACTACACCATACACACCACAACAAAATGGTGTATGTGAAAGGAAAAACCGTACCATCATGGAGATGGCTAGATGTTTGTTGTTTGAAAGTGGCTTGCCAAAGAAGTTTTGGACCGAAGGAGTTAATACATCCATCTACATCCAAAATAGGCTTTACTCCAAGTCTTTGAGGAGTAAAACCCCATTTGAGCTTTGGTTTGGATATAAGCCTTCTCTTGATCATCTAAGGGTATTTGGAAGCATTTGTTACATCCTAGTACCACAAGAGAAGAGAGGAAAGCTTGATGAAAGGTCACAAGTTGGTGTTTTGGTTGGCTATAGTGATGTGACCAAGGGATATAGAGTGTATAACTTGGAAACCAAGAAACTTGTGATAAGTAGAGATGTGAAAGTTGATGAGGAAGCTAAATGGGTTTGTAGTAAGGAGGATTTGGCTAGTATGGATGAAGACAATCGGCTTGAAGCTCATGATAATGATGAGGAACAAGGAAATGATGAAGGTGCTGCCCATGATGATGAATATGATGAGAATGAGCTAGAAATCTCCATAGGGGCTGATTTGGAGATTGGTGATGGTGTGAGAGGCACAAGACCTCTTAATGAGATTTATGAAAGGTGTAATGTGGCATTGAGTGATCCAATCAATGTCCATGAGGCTATGGTAAGAAAAGAGTGGAGACAAGCCATGAAAGATGAAATCGATGTGATAAACAAGAATGACACTTGGAGCTTGGTAACAAAACCAAAGGGAAAGAATGCTATTGGGGTGAAGTGGATCTTTAGGACCAAGTACAATCTGGATGGGTCCATAAATAAGCACAAGGCAAGGCTTGTTGTCAAAGGATATGCATAACAAGCCGGTGTGGATTATGGAGAGACTTTTGCACCGGTTGCAAGGATGGAAACCATAAGACTTCTTCTTGCAATTTCGGCACAAAAGTCTTGGAAAGTATATCACCTTGATGTGAAGTCAGCCTTCTTGAATGGAATATTGAAGGAGGAGATCTATGTTGTGCAACCCGAAGGTTTTGTGAAGAAAGGAAGTGAAGAGAAGGTATACAAGCTACACAAGGCCTTGTATGGCCTTAAACAAGCTCCTAGGGCATGGTATGCCAAGATAGATGGTTTTTTGACAAAGCATGGATTTAGGAGGAGTCCTAATGAGCCTACATTGTATATTAGGACTCATGGTTGCATGGTGTTGGTGTCTCTTTATGTTGATGACCTTCTAGTGACCGGTGGTAATGAGAAGGAAGTGAGCAATTTCAAAAGTGAGCTAGAATTGAACTTTGAGATGTCTAGCCTTGGAGAGATGAAATACTTTCTTGGAATTGAAGTTGTCCAATCATCCAAGGGCATCTTCATATCTCAAGAAAGCTATGTAAAGGAGTTGCTCAAGAAGTTTGACATGGAAGATTGTAATAGCGTTGCCACACCTATGAATGAAGGCACCAAGTTGGTGAAGGATGATGATTCTCCAAAGGTAAATCCTTCCATCTATAGAAGTTTAATTGGTAGCCTTTTATATGTATGCTCTACTAGACCAGATATCATGTTTAGTGTGGCTGTTTTGTCAAGATTTATGCATAGTCCATCACAAAATCATCTTAGTTGTGCAAAAGGAATCCTAAGGTATTTGAAAGGTACTAGTGATTTTGGTATATGGTACAAGGATGGCATGAATGAAGCTTTGCTTGGTTATAGTGATAGTAATTGGGCTGGTTCTTTGGATGATAGCAAGAGCACATCGGGCTACATTTACACTCTTGGAAATGGTCCTTTCTCATGGAATTCCAAGAAGCAACAAACCGTTGCACAAAGCACCGCGGAAGCCGAGTATATTGCTTGCTCAAGTTGTGCTAATCAAGGTGTTTGGCTTAGGAAATTATTGGAGGACTTGAGTTTGAAGCAAGAGGAAGCCAAGGTAATATTGTGTGACAATACTTCAGCAATAGCAATTGCACAAAATCCAGTCCAACATGGGAGGACCAAGCATATACCGGTCAAGTATCATTCCTTAAGGGAATTTGAAGCAAGTGGTGAAGTGAAGTTGGAGTATGTGACTTCCGAGGAGAACTTGGCGGATATCTTCACTAAGCCATTGGGAAAGAAGAGATTTGATATATTGAGAGGACTTCTCAATGTCTCATACAAAATTGCCAAGGAGGAGTGTTGAAGTGTGGCAATTTTGCCACTTGATGGTGCATGTCATCGGCTAGCATGCACACCTTGGTATCAAATCCTTTCCTTTTATGAGTTTATATTTCTTTGTATGTTTTTAATTGATGCAAGGTATATTTTGATAATGTTTTGTGCCTAAGTTATGTATGCAAAATTATAGGCAAGATTATGCACAAAAGAGTAGGAATGTTATGCTTGAAATGCCTATGGTGCTGGATTCATAATTTCCAGCAACATAGTTCCACTATTTATCTTATATCTCAAGTTGCAAATGGATTTTTGGGCTGAAATTTTGAGGGATGTCTACAGACATATATAGAAGACTATGGTTTAAATTTCAGGTCAAAATGACATGGGAAAGTCCATTTTCTATTCCAAACAGATTGCTGTATCTGATGGGCCCAGTATGCAAAGTATGGGCCAGTTTTGGAGCTGTTTGGCCCATGATCCGGTTCCAGAACTTTCCTAGCTCTTGGAACAATATTTATTGATGACCAAGGATGCTTCAAACCAAGTTTCATAAGCAGATACAAAGGTAAACTAAGTAGGTGAAGCTAGTTTGGTTGTTTACCCAAACTAGTTAAACAATAGGAACTTAGTTCAAACCATGTGCCACTTTTTACTATATTTGGAATAGACATGTTGCAGCTGGTTTTTGACTCTTTTGTGTATGAAAAGTTAGGTGTTGACCATTTTACTTTTTAAATTTCAAATACTTTACTCATTTTGTAAGCTCACATGCTTGGCATGTGTGAACTAGTTGTAATTTCAAGCTTATATTGTAAAATGAATGAAATGGCTACACATCTAAGCCATATTTTTCAAAAGCCAACGTGTTCCTCTTCTTCTTATCTCTTCTTCAACACCTTAGAACACTTTAGGAACCCTAAAAACCAGAAAACACCATAACCAAAACCTAAAAACACAACTCACACACAACCATTCCCAAGAGCATCACCAAAAGCTTGCTTGTTGCTAACACTTCAAGCTAGCTTGCTCTTGGTCATAACCTTCTCACCCCAACAAAACATTCTCTATTTCTAAGGGGGGCCCCGGGGGGGGGGGGGGGGGGGGGGGGGAGGGGAGAAGGAGGGGTACATGGGGGACATGATTGTTGCCTATACCGTCTAACTAATGTCCATCTCCATCTTTCAAAGTAGAAACCATCTCCAAAGATCCTAAACAATAATAAAATAAAAGAAAAAAAGTATGAAATATATAGAGCATATATGATTGACCTTCGTCATTAATGATGTTTCTTCACCATGTTCCTTAGAATCATTGAGCTAAACATATTCAAAGCATGACCTTTGTCAAAAATCATTCAAGGAAAAGAATTTACCAAAAGCTAAAGGCATTTGCATTACAATTAGAAAGATTTGACACTGACTGTATTCAAGGCAGGTGCTACCATGACCTGAATGCGAACTAAGGACCAAAAGAGTGGACAAAAAGCTGCCAAACTCATGCATGTTTACAAGGGTAAGCCAATAGAGGTAACCATCCAAAATTAATACCAACAACGCCAAAATGAAGTGTTGAATTTTACAGAAAATGGCATGCTAGTGTGACACCACACCAAATCAAAGTGACACGGTGTAATATCAGGCTCCTATATAAAAAGCTACTAGATACACCCAAGCAAAAAAATTAATGAAGTAATCAACATGAGGTTTGATATTCACTCATATTAACCGCAGCTGCACATATAATAGAGTTTTGCTCATGAACCATTTCTCTTGACAAGTTGTTGCCCTACTATAGCATCATAACCTTCATATCCTCTATGTTGTTATCACTTAATTAAAAACTCTCAAAATTGCTTATAATATGATACGAACCTAGGACGACCTGCTCCTAAACCCGTATTATATTAGCCCGGATCTTTAATTAAGTTCAAGTTCTAATGGAATGGACCTCAACCCCTAACCAACCTGTGGTTAGAAACCTTGGTATAATGTAGACACCACAATAGGAGATGGAAAACCTATTGATAAGTCAAGCTAAAACAACCAATTCTCTAATGGTGTTTTAGGTGTTCTCAAAGAGCAAAGAGATAATTAATCTCACAAGTATTTTCTCAATCAAATCAAAGTTGTATTCTTATGTATAAATAAGCCTTTAAATAGGCTACAAAGCCACGAAATAAAACCCTAGAACATAAAGAAAACCGGCCACCACACATAAAGAAACCTAGTTGGCCGAAACTATACTTCCTTTCCTAATATAAGTTTGATTAATTAATTCCTTTATATTAAATTAGGAATTAATTAATTTACAATGGAAAGAATAAAATAAAAACCTTTCTAAAGTTATTTATCCAGAAAATAAATAAATAAAAGCCAAAAAGTAATGGTAGTTTCCTAAAACAAAAAGTAAAAACAAATTAGGAAACTAAAAATGCTAGCCTTTTGATCAAGTTGACCTTGACCAATCTTTGACCTCTTTGAGCTTCAAATCAGCTTCTACATGCTTTTTAGGATGCCAAATAAGCTGAATATGAAGTCCCACACGTTGCCCATGCTTGGAAAAATAAGAAAAGGCTAATACAGTAAAATACAGTAAAGCCAGCAAGCAATACAGCAAATTCGGCCAAATTGTTGATGCTGTCCGTACAAGCCCTTTTTGATTGCATTTGAGGCTGCTTTAACTTGATTCCATGACCTCTTAGGCATATGTATTGAACCCATAAAGCATTGGAACCATTTCATGCTTCCTGGACTCCAAAATGTACCAAAACCGCCACCCGGGCCCGTTTTGGCTTCTATTGCTTGTATGAGTAAAACAGGCCTTGGTTCTTTAGATATGGCCAACCCCTCTTGACTATGACTTATTCCTTGTATAAATACAGCAATATTGTCCTTGAACTTCTTGGCTAGGGCTCTAGTGATCGGTCCCACCTTCATCCGTAACGGATCGGCACCCCAACGGGTTGTCGGTTGTATGGGTTCGGACGGATTCGCATCATAATATATATATATATATATATTAACTTTAAAAACTCTCAATCTTGTTTACCACTGGCATCACTTATGCAGTGGTGTAATCTTAGAAAAAATCTCTGTTTAAAGCAAGAAGCTTCTGAACCTTAGTAATAGTTGAGCACTGCAAAGGCTTTACTGATGGTCCATAAACCTTGGTAAGAAAACATTCATGGATTTAGATGGAAAATAATAGTCCCAACTCACAACTCACAAATCCTCTTACATATCCTCCAACTACCTAAAAAATGTGGATCACTTCAAACCAAAGTATGTCATCTATGCTATATCTCCACATAAAAACTGCAGTAAGAATCAAGGACCCAGTGTGTTTAGCCGAGACAAGAAAATTGCATGCTTATAACTTTCAATCGCTAATAGCTCAACTCAGTGGGGTCAAAAAACAGATAACAAGCTAGCTAGCTCTTTTCTATCTCTCAGTTCACCATGGTCAATTACATCTGAAACTAACAACATATATATATAGTCATGGTAAAGAAACGAATTGAGCTTGGAGAAAACCAATAACAAAAGCATTCAATATCATGCATCGAATATTATCGTATATAGTTGGCAGTATCCTAGAATGAAACTTCCATTCTAATTCCAACAAGTAAATTTCAAGCCAATTTGAGCTTCGATTCGAGCTCAAGAAGTCCAATAATGGTGGAAAAGGTTGGCCCTAAGATCTGAGAACCACTGACTTAGGGAGATCTGAATGAAATAGTGATTGCCCGAGTTCAGCTCTTCCCCGGCGCATCGGGTCACCATGGTTTGATCATTGGCAGATTGGGCTTGGTGGCTGAGGTGGTGGTATGGTGGATCGATGTCGAGATTAGAGCGATTTTCCAATGGAAGCAGCTTGTGTGGGTTTTGTAAAGCATTAGGGCTGCTGGCTGGAGAAGAAAAAAGCTTCATCAAAGGCGGTGTCCTCTTTTCTTTTTATATTTATATTTAAATTAGTTACAAAAAATATTTGTCACCATTGTCATTAAAAAAATTAAAAAAAATTTCCCTCCAAAGAGCAATTAGTTACAAATATAGGTGACAAAGTAAAAATTTATCACTAATTAAATGACCCAATCATTAAAAGTAATAACAAAAATTTTTGCCACCAATCGCCTATATAAACTGACAAGTTTTCATTTGTCATAGTAGTATCTAAAGTTATCTGTTCAATATCTTTGTCAACTTTATCTATTTAGTAGGATTAGTTACAAATGTAAAATATTTTTCACCATTGACATCAAATAAATTCAAAAAAGTTTTGCCTTCAAAGGGCAATTAGTTACAAATGTAGGTGAGAAAATAAGAATTTATCACTAATTAAATGATCCAATCATTAAATGTGACAAAGAAAATTTTTGTCACCAATCGCCTATTTAAACTGACAGCTTTTTATTTGTCATAGTAGTGTCTAAAGTTATCTATTACACCAAATATCTTAAAATTAGTTACAAACATAAAATTTTGTCACTATTTACATCAAATAAATTCCCAAAAAAAAAAAAAAAAACTGCCTCCAAACTTTAAAGGGAAACTAGTTACAAAAGTAGGTGATAAAGTAAGAATTTATCACTAATTAAGTGACCCAGTCACTAAATGTGACAAAGAAATTTTTTGTCACTAATTGCCTATATAAAGTGATAAATTTTCATTTGTCACTAGAATTTTTTGTAGTGATATTTGATAAATAATTTTACCTTTACCATTTCATCCAGAGTTGCCTTCAATATTGGTTTTGATTTCTAGTTTCTTGGTTTCAGAGAAGTTCCCTACTGGAGTAAAGCCTTTTCCTTTTGAATTGAAATGGCCACCACCACGATCTCTACGACTTCTTCTACAGCCACGTTGTCCAAAATAAGCTTGATTATTGTCCTGTTATTCATCTTCATCTTGTCCAAAATAAACTTATCCATCAGTGACAATACAAACTGAATGACAAAAGAGAAAGTTTGAGGCATTCAGTTTGATTGAAATCAAACTGGTACACTGGTAAAAAGATTGAATGGTTATAATGGGTTCTTGTGGAACAAAAGCTCTGGTGCTAGTACTTGGCTATGAAGAAAATTCATTTTGAGAATCCATAATAGTGGTATGTGTGGAATGATGCTCTGATACCATGAAGAAGGTAACCAACTATGTGTATTATTTCTTGTATGTAAACTTTATAGAATGGAGAGAAGTTATAGAGGTGCGGTTTTGAGCAAAAAAGGAAGCTATGATCAAGAAGAAAGCTAATTACATCTTCCTATATTAAACAAAATTCAAATATTAAAAGAGGTCAACTATTGTCTTAAAGGCATTTTTTGTCAATGGAAATCTTGCAAGTCTTGCAATATGAGAAATCTCTTGACTTAGAAAGTGAACGTTGCTTTTTTGATGATTGAACAATCGTGGCAGTGAATGACGTTGATGCAATGGATGCAGTGGATATGTCTATGTTTGACATCTTCTCTTCTTTATCATGAGTTTTAGGGAAATTGCCATCAGTAATCGATACATGGGCTAAGTATCCATCATAGTTGCTAGAGTTTCGATTGAGAGGTAGATTTTGTTTTATTACATTCCATTCAATGCTAGCTGGTGTTATAATTTAAAAATTATAAATTTAAATTCTAACTTATTTTCTTGGATACCACACATGCATGCACTCCACTGCTCCTCTGGCACTCCATAATTTAATGCCACATGTATTAAATTTTTCTTCCACATTGGTAATGTCATGTACCGTGACATCACATACCAATTGGAAATTAAGTTGCTCACGATAAGAATAAAAGAAGTACTAAAGAGTCTGTAATGCTCTAGAGCAAACAAATTTTTTTTTTTTATCTAATTAATCTTAGTATCATATTTTATTAGCTAATTTGTGGATGCAACTATCTCGAAAACTTATACAAAGTAATTTAATTTATTTAATCATGCAATCATCAATTAAAAAAGTACTGTATCTAATTTTAGATACGAAAACAGAAAAAAAAAATTATGAAAAAGTAAAATATATCTTCTGCACGTTTTTTCTTTGTTAACAAAGATGTATAGATATTTATTTGTTTTTATTTTTTGAATAATAGAAGTGCATAATTTTTAGTTCCTGGACCACGGTATATATGTATGAAATTGATATTTCATTAAAAAGGATATTATTTTAATATATTTTTATTTATAATATATATATATACATATATTTTTTAAAATAATATGAAATATTAAATAAAATTTATTCAATTGATAAATTATTTATATTTATAATTTAAAAATTATAAATTTGAATTATGAGCATGAAGGAGAAATTATTATAACATATTTTCTTGGAAAATCACCACACCTCACATGCATGCACTCCACTGCTCCTCTTGCACGCCATAATTTTAACATATTTTCTTGTGCACTACTCACGACACCTCACATGCATGCACTCCACTGCTTCTGTACTAATTTTAATATAATTTTTCAATTTAATTAATCTTAGCATCATATTTCATTAGCGAATCTGTTTATGCAACCATCTCGAAAACTTATACAAAGTAATTAAATTATTTTACCATGCAATATCACCTCAAAAAAATAAAAAAGATATAAAAAAATGAAGTATATCTTCCATACATTTTTTATAGTTGGCTCTATGATAAGAAAGACGTATAGTTGTTGAAACAATATACTATGTATATAATTGATATTTTAGTAAAAAATATATTATTTTAGCATATTTTTATTCACAGTATATATAATATTTGTTTAAAATAATATAAAATACCATGATATGCATATTATCATAGCCTTTTATGTCAACTTAATCGTATGTTGAGGATGCCTAGCTTATGCAATAATAATGAATATGTATGTACGTATGTATGTATGGTTGGTACCATTATAGTTTATGATATGGCGAGTTTATGTTACTTTTATGATATACTATGGTCTTTGAAATGAAATATTGTTAAATTATATTATCCTTTGGTTTGCAAATATTTAAAGAACCATTTCCTTTTATGTATGTAATAAGGGGTGGAGTCGTGCTGGCCAAGATTTTTTTTAAAAAAACAACGATAAAAAAGTGTAAAGTACAACATTTGATCGTAACAAAAAACAAAAAAACAAAACAAAAACCATATATTTTAAATTCATGAAAACCATATTAAAAATCCACGTAATAAATATAATAACCTATTTAAGATAATGGAAAAAAATTTTATTGTAAATTTAAACTATGAAGTATGGAAGGTGTGGAAATTTTGCTGAAATGATTAATTACCCAACCTAGCTACTAGGCGGATCCATAGTTTTTATATTTATAAGCATACAAATAATATATATATGTGTGTGTGTGTGTGTGTGTGTGCAAGATATTGATGTAGTAATTAATGCCCAATTACTTATGCTTCCACATATTTATAGCTATATGTCACATGCCTAGCTCATGCCTGATGCACGGCACTAGCACAAATTTTCTATATATATATATATATATATATGTAGATATGTAGTTTTGACAGACAATGAACAATTGAGTTATTTTCTTTGGTACGTACTTAAAAATATAGTAACTAAGCTAGTAGATCCAAGGCATGGCCATTGGTGGTCTGTTCACGTCTGGCCAAATTTTCAATGGCACTAGATAGATTATAAAGTATAAGGGACAGCACCATGATTGGTCTGGTGGCACTGGAAATGTTCCATACCCACCAAATGTTGGCATTGGAGAGCAGCATTCGTTTCTTCATCTCAGAGCTAATGAATCACTTGCTCACTCATCAGGGGGTTTCATCTATGATCGCATGAATGATAATGGAAGACAGATTCAGTGGATGGTGGCATGGGATAATACAGCCAATGTCTCAAAAAATTAATGCCACAAGCGATGCTTTTGACATTAAAAGTGCCACCTGATGCTCTTCAATTTTAAAATAATTAAATTTATCAAACTTTTAATTAATTTAAAAATGAAACGCAAATAAATTAAATCAATAAATTAATTATTTTGCTTTATATTTTTATTTAATATGCTTAATATTTTTATACATAATATTAAAATATAAAATTAATTAAAATGCTTGAAGATAACACAATAAGTGACGCTTTTGACACTAAAAGCTTCACCTATTGCTTTTCAAGTTTAAAATAATTAAATTTGCCAAGCTTATTATTAATTTAAAATTGAAACATAAATTAATTAAATGCATAAATCAATTATTTTGCTTCAAATTGCTAATTAATATATTTAATATTTATATACATATGAATGAAACACAAAATTAAATAAAATTTCAAGAATTAAGATAATAGACAATGCTTTCGATGTTGAAAGCGTTGCCTGATACTTTTCAATTTAAAACAATTAAACTTGTTAAACTTTTTATTACTTAAAAAATAATTAGTTTAAAATTGAAAGACAAATAAATTAAATCAATAGATTAATTATTTTGCTTCATATTACTAATTTTAATATACGTAAATAGTAAAACATAAAATTATTTAAGATAACAAAAATTAACACAACAGGCGATGCTTTTAATGCTAAAAGCGTCAACTGATAATTTTCAATTTTGAAATAATTATTTTTTTCAAAATAACTTAGAAAATAATTAATTTAAAATTGAAACATAAATAAATTAAATGAATATGTTAATTATTTTGCTTCAATTTAATATACTTAATATTAATATATATAATATTAAAACATAAAAATAATTAAAATATAAAAAGTTAACATAACATGCAACCCTTTTTTATGTTAAAAGCCTCCCTTAATCATTTTAATAACACAAGAGCCAATGCTTTTGATGCTAAAAGTGTTGCATGATGCTTTTCAATTTTAAAATAATTAAACTTCTCAAACTTTTCATTTATTTAAGAAATCATTAATTTAAAATTGAATCACAAATAAATTAAATGCATAGATTAATTAATTTTGCTTCATATTGCTAATTAATTTATTTAATATTTACATACATAAGAATAAAATATAAAATTAATTAAAATTCCAAATTTAAGGCAATAGGTGATATTTTTTTATGTTAAAAGCGTCTCTCAATCCTTTTAAATTATAAAATAATTAGTTTTATCGAGCTTTTATTAATTTAATATTGAAACATAAATAACTTAAATGAATTGATTAAATATTTTGCTTAATATTGCTAATTAATATATTTAATATTTATAAATATATGAATAAAACATAAAATTAGTTAAAATACCAAAAATTAACGCAACAGGTGACACTTTGGACATTAAAATGCGACCTGATGCTTTTCAATTTTAAAATAATTAAATATTTCAAATTTTTTATTAATTGAAAAATGAAACACAAATAAATTAAATCAATAGATTAATTATTTTGTTTTATATTGCTATTTAATATGCTTAATATTTATATACATAATATTAAAACATAAAATTAATTAAAATGCTAAAAGACAACACTATAGGCGACGTTTTTGACACTAAAAACTTCACCTATAGTTTTTCAATTTTAAAATAATTAAATTTGTCAAATTTTTTATTAATTTAAAAAATCATTAATTTAAAATTGAAACAATAATTAATTAAATGGTAAATTAATTATTTTGCTTCAAATTGCTAATTAATATATTTATTATTTATATAGATAATTAAACATAAAATTAAATTAAATTTCAAGAATTAAGATAATAGGCAATGCTTTTGATGTTAAAAGCATTGCCTGATGCTTTTCAATTTTAAAACAATTAAACTTCATAAACTTTTTATTAATTTAAAAAATAATTAGTTTAAAATTGAAAGACAAATAAATTAAATCAATAAATTAATTATTTTGCTTTATATTGCTAATTATATGTTTAATATTTATATAAATAATAATAAAATATAAAATTAGTTAAAATACCAAAAATTAACATAATAGGCATTGTTTTTTTTTTTTTTTTTGCTAAAAGGTTCACCTATGTTTTTGAATTTCAAAACAATTCAACCTCTCAATCTTTTTGTTAGTTTAAAAAGTCATTAATTTAAAATTGATATACAAATAAATTAAATGAGATTAACTATCTTACTTCATATTGTTAAGTAATATATTTAATATATATATATATATACACACATAAGAATAAAATACCAAAAATTAACATAGCAGGCGACGCTTTTGATATTAAAAACGTCACCTAATGCTTTTCAATTGTAAAATAATTAAATTTCTCAAACTTTTCATTAATTTAAAAAATAGTTAATTTAAAATTGAAGCACAAATAAATTAATTATTTTACTTCCTATTGCCAATTAATATATTTAGTATTTACATAAATAATAAAAAAATAAAATTAATTAAAATACCAAAAATTAACACAATAGGCGACGTTTTAGATGCTAAAAGCATCACTTGGTGCTTTTCAATTTTAAAACAATTAAATTTATCAAACAATTTTATTAATTTAAAAAATCATCAATTTTAAATTCAAACATAAATAAATTAAATGTGTTGATTAATCATTTTGTTTCATATTTCTAATTAATACATTTAATATTTATATACATAATAATAAAACATAAAATAATTAAAATACCAAAAATTAACACAATAGGCAACGTTTTTTATGCTAAAAGAATCGCTTAATACATTTCAATTTTAAAACAATTAAACTTTCCAAACTCTTTTTTAATTTAAAAAATCATTAATTTAAATTTGAAATACAAATGAATTCAATGCATAAATTAACTTTTCTGCTTGATATTGCTAATTAATATATTTAATATATATATATATATTTACAGATGAATAAAACATAAAATTAAATAAATTTTCAAAAATTAAGAGAATAGATGATGCCTTTGATGTTCAAAGTGTCGCCTAATGCTAAAAGTGTCGCTTTTAAAATATAAAATAATCAATTTTACCAAAATTTTATTTATTTAAAAAATGAGTAATATAAAAATGAAACACAAATAAATTAAATAAATAAATTTATTATTTTACTTTATATTACTAATTAATATATTTAATATTTATATACATAATAATGAAACATAATATTAATTAAAATACCAAAAATTAACACAACAGGCGACACTTTTAGCATTAAAAGCGTTGCTTGATGGTTTTCAATTTTAAAATAATTAAATTTATCGAACTTTTTATTATTTAAGAAAATCATTAATTAAAAATTGAAACACAAATAATTAAATGCATAGATTAATTTTTTTGCTTCAAATTGCTAGTTAATATAGTTAATATTTATATATATATGAATAAAACATAAAATTAAATACAATTCCAAAAATTAAGACAATAAATAATGCTTTTGATGTTAAAAGTTTCGTTTAATGCTTTTAAATTATAAAATATTTAATTTTTTGAAACTCTTATTAATTTAAAAAATAATTAATTTAAATTTGAAACACAAATAAATTACACGAATATATCAATTTCTTTGCTTTATACTACTTATTAATATATTTAATATTTATATACATACGAATAAAACAAAAAAATTAAATAGAATTCAAAAGATTAAGACAATAGCAACGCTTTCGATGTTAAAAGCATATGCTAATCCTTTTAAATTATAAAATAATTAATTTGTGAAATTTTTATTAGTTTAAAATATAATTAATTTAAAACCGAAATACAAATAAATTAAATGAATAGATTAATTATTTTGCTTCATATTACTATTTTATATACTTAATATTTATATACATAATATTAAAACAAAAAATTAATTAAAATACCAAAAATTAACACAATAGGTTACGCTTTTGATTCTAAAAGCATCGTCTCGTGCTTTTCAATTTTAAAATAATTAAATTTATCAAACTTTTTATTAATTTAAAAAATCATTAATTTAAAATTGAAACACAAATTAATTGAAAGCATAGATTAACTATTTTGCTTCGTATTGCTAATTAATATATTTAATATATATATATATACATACATATGAATAAAATATAAAATTAAATAAAATTCCAAAAATTAAGAAAATAAACAATGTTTTTTATGTTAAAAGCATCGCCTAGTGCTTTTAAATTATAAAATAACTAGTTTTGCCAAAAGTTTATTAGTTTAAAAAATAATTAATTTAAAAATGAAATACACAAAAATTAGATAAATATATTAATTATTTTGCTTCATATTACTAATTAATACGTGTAATATTCATATACGTAAAATAAAAATTAAAATAATTAAAATACAAAAAATTAACTTAATAGGCGACACTTTTGATGCTGATGGTTTTGAATTTTAAAATAATTAAATTTATTAAACTTTTATTAAATTAAATACATAGATTAATTATTTTGCATCATATTACTTGTTACTATATTTAATATTTATATACATAACAATAAAAACTAAAACTAATTAAAATATCACAAATTAACACAACAAGCGACACTTTTGATATTAAAAGTGTCACCTAATGGTTTTCAATTTTAAAATAATTAAATCTATCAAACGTTTTATTGATTTAAAAAGTCATTGATTTAAAATTGAAACACAAATAAATTAGATACATAGATTAATTATTTTGCTCCATATTGCTAATTAATATATTTAATATTCATATACATATGAATAAAACATAAAATTATATAAAATTCCAAGATTTAAGACAATATGCAATGTTTTTGATGTTAAAAGCGTCGTCTAATACTTGTAAATTATAAAATATTTAATTTTGTCAAATTCTTATTAATTTAAAATTGAAAAGAAAATAAATTATACAAATAGATTAATTGTTTTGCTTCATATTGCTAACTAATATATTTAATATTTATATACATATGAATAAAATATATAATTAATTAAAATTTCAAAAATTAAAACAATAGGTTATGCTTTTGATATTAAATATGTCGCATAATCCTTTTAAATTATAAACTAATTAATCCTATCAAGATTTTATTATTTTAAAAAAAATTAATTTAAAATTGAAATAAAAATAAATTAAATGAACAGATTAATTACTTTGCTTCTTATTGCTATTTAATATGCTTAATCTTTATATACATAATATTAAAGCATAAAATTAATTAAAATACTAAAACTTAACAGAGCCAGCTATGCTTTTGATGCTAAAAGTGTAGCTTGATGCTTTTCAATCTTTAAATAATTAAATTTATCAAACTGTATAGTAATTTAAAAAATCATCAATTTAAAATTTAAACACAAATAAATTAAATGTATGGATTAATTATTTTGCTTCTTAAATAAAATCAATAAAACATAAAATTAAATAAAATTAAAAAGATTAAGACAATAGGCGATGCTTTTGATGTTAAAAGCGTCGCCTAATACTTTTCAATTTTAAAGCAATTAAACTTCTCATACTTTATTTTAATTTAAAAATCATTAATCTAAAATTAAAAAAACAAATAAATTAAATTTATAAATTAATTATTTTGCTGCGCTTATGTATGTAAATAAGTTAAGGCATTAAAATGCAAAATATATATTAATCTACATCTATATCATGTGTGATCCATTGTGTGGCAATGTTCAAAATTTTAGCAATGATAGAAATATCGAGGGCTCAAAATATATAAATATCTATGGAAATTATCGAATATCAATAAAAACTCATAAAAAATGATGGAAATTGATAGAAATTTATTTTTAAAAAAAATTGAAAATTTAAATTTAACTTGTTTAATTAATTAATTATCAAATTGACTATTAAAATTGAAAAAATATTCAATGTATATTATATTGCATTTAATCAATTAATTAATAATAAGTGTTAATAGTTAAAAATATACTATTATTAATAAAAAATACAAAAAAATACATATTTAATAAAATTATTTATTAATTAAGATATAAAAACAATTATTACAATTATATTATATTTTATCAATATCATTTCAATACCATAAAAAACTCTTGAGTGGTTGAGAATTGTTTCTATCTTTCTTATTCTCATTTTAAAATATGAAACGTATGAAGTAATAATTAAAATATGTAGCTTCTTGATAATTTTGCATGTAATTATTAATATATCATTGATAAGAATATTTAAAGGTTAGGTTTGCATGTATCAAATACCATCAATATAAAAATTTTGAACCTTGATTTATATCTTTCAATTTTTGTCTATGTTATAATTTTTATCTAATTTGTAATATTTATACAAATATTGAATTTATTATTGTAAAACAATATTAATAAATAGGTAAATTTGTAACTTGTAATACTAATTTTCCTTAAGAATATGATTGGTAGAATTGTTTAATGTAATTTTTGGATATTGTTTGTTAAATCTGATTTGTTTTTTTAATTTTTATTTGCCTAATTATTAGAAGACAATTAAAAGTTAAAAAAGAACTATCAATAATATTAATATTGCAAAAAGTTTTACTAACTATCACTAATATTTATAAAAAATTTAAAAAAAAAATTTAATGAAAAAATCATAGATATTTCCAAAATTTCTATGAAAATTTCATGGAAATTTTGAAAATATCCTTGGAAATTATGGATTTTTTTAACCAAATTGTGAAATATTTGATATGGATATTATGATAAAAATTTCTATGCAAATTATGGAGAAATATAAAAAATTTTGGTGGATATTGTGGAAATTATATCTGTTTCTACTTAAAAACTAAATTTTTTTTAACTTGCTTAAAAAATAGGAATTTCACGAAAATTTCATGAAAAATTTCAATATTTTAAACTATAATGTATGGTAGGTGTGAAAATTTTGCTGAAATAAATTAATTACCGAACTTAGCTATTGGGCCGAATCCAAAGTTTTTTATTTGTAAGCATATACATTAAGCTATTTTTTGGTACGTACTTAAAAATATAATAACTAAGCTAGCACATCCAAGGCATGGCCACTCGGGGTCTGTTCATATTTGGCCAAATTTTCAATGGCACTAGACAGCTTATAGCATATAATGGGCAGCACCATGATTAATCTGGTGGTACTGAAGATGTTCCATACCCACCAAATGTTAGCACTGGAGAGCGGCGTTCATTTCTTCATCTCAATGCTGATTAATCATTTGCTCATTCATCAGGGGGCTTCATCTATGATGGCATAAATGATAATAGAAGATCGATTCAATAGATTGTGGCATGCAACAATACAGTCAATGTCCCAAAAAATCAAATAACTATATAATTAAGCTAGCTAGCTTGTACATATTATATTTAAGTTAATATTGTATTAGTTTACTTTTTTGTCTGTCTATATATATATATATATATATACAAAAAATCATGCATGCATGCAATTAGCATTTAGATTTATGGTCACATGATCATATGAATATATGCTATTAGTTTTATGATATTTCAAATGAAATATTATTAAATTGTGTTATCCTTTCGTTTGCAAATATTTAGAGAACCAATTTTTCTTATATATGTTACCAGGGGTGGAGCCTTGCAGGCAAAGATTTTTTTTTTTTTTTTTAAATTTACAATAAAAAATTGTAATATACAACATTTGATCATAATAAAAAATAAAAATAAAAGCCATCTATTTTAAATTTAACAAAACCATATAAAAAATGCACGTAATAAATATAATAACTTATTTAAAATAATTATCCAAATTTTCTTTTAAATTTTATATGTAACTTATCATTTTATTTTTTTATAGATTATTTTTATTTTATTTACATGTAATCATTTTATAAGTACATGTAATCATACAATCGTCAATTGAAAAAGTGCTGTATCTAATTTTAGATATGAAAACAAAAAGAAATTATAAATATATATATATATAAATATATCTTTTTTATGTTTTTTTCTTTTTTATCAAAGATATGTATAGATCATTATTATTATTATTATTTTTGGTTGAATAATAGCCTGAACCGTGGTATTTATGTATGTAATTGATATTTCATTAAATAAATAAAAAATATCATTTTAATATATTTTTATTCATAATATATATATATATATATATTATTTAAAATATTGTAAAATGTTAAATAAAATTGATTTGATAAATTATTTATATTTATAATTTAAAAATTATAAGTTTGAAATATGAGAATGAAGGAGAAAATATTATAAATAATTAAAAGGAATACAATGTGAGAGGGAAGAAAATTCTAACATATCTTCTTATTTATATTTATAATTTAAAAATTATAAATTTGAAATATGAAAATGAAGGAGAAAATATTATAAATAATTAAAAGGAATTCAGTGTGAGACGGAAGAAAATTCTAATGTATTTTCTTGGACACTACTCACCACACCTCACATGTATGCATTCCACTGCTCCTTTGGCACTTCATAATTTTAACATATTTTCTTGGACAATACTCATGACACCTCACATGCTTGTACGCCATAGCTCATCTGGCATTAATTTTAACATAATTTTTCAATTTAATTAATCTTAGTATCATATTTTATTAGCTAGTTTGTTGATGCAACCATCTTGAAAACTTATACAAAGTAATTAAATTATTTTACCATGCAACCGTCACCTCAAAAAGTATTGTGTCTAATTTTAGATATGAAAACAAAAAAAAAAATTATCAAAAAATGAAATGTATCTGTTGTACGTTCTTTATAGTTGGTTCTTTGTTAAGAAAGACATGTAGATCATTATTTTTTTTTTTGAATAATAAAAATGTATAATTTATAGTTGCTGAAACAACGTATGTATATATATAATTGATATTTTAGTAAGAAAGATATTATTTTAGTATATCTTTATTCACAGTATGTATAATCATTGTTTAAAAATAATATAAAGTACCATGATATGCATATTATCATGACCTTTTATGTCAACTTTATTATATATTGAGGTTGCCTAGCTGATTCAGCAATAATTAATACATATGTATGTTACTATTACAATTTATGATATGTCAACTCTTTTATGATTTGCTATAGTTTTTCAAATGAAATATTATTAAATTGTATTTTCATTTGGTCTGCAAATATTTAGAGAATTAATTATTCCTATGCATGTAGCGAGGTGCGGAGCCTTGTAGGCCAAGATTATTTATTTATTTTTTTTTAATTTACAATAAAAATTGTAGAATACAACATTTGAATGTAAGGAAAAATAAAAAAAAATAAAACCCATATATTTTAAATTTAACAAAATCGAATAAAAAATACATGTAATAAATATAATAACCTATTTAAAATAATGAATTTTTTTTTTTATATATTGTAAATTTAAACTATGATGTATGGTAGGTGTGGAAATTTTACTGAAATGATTTAATTACCCCACCTGGCTACTGGGCTGGATCCGTAGTTTTTTTATTTGTAAGCATACACATTAATATATATATATATATATATATATAAGATATTAATAGAGTAATTAATGCTCAATCACTTTTGCTTCCACTTATTTATAGCTATATGTCATGTACCTAACTCATGCACAATATGTGACACTAGCACAAATTTTCTATATATATATATATATATATATATATGTAAATATGTAGTTTTGATAGACAACAAACAATTGAGATATTTTCTTTGGTACATACTTAAAAAATATGGTAACTAAGCTAGCAGATCCAAGGCATGGCCACTCGTGGTCTTTTCACATTTGGCCAAATTTTCAATGGGCCTAGAGAGCGTATAAAATATAATGGGCAGCACCATGATTAGTTTGGTGGCATTGGAAATGTTCCATACCCACCAAATGTTAGCATTTGAGAGCGGTGTTCGTTTCTTCATCTCAGTGTTGATGAATCACTTGCTCATTTGTCAGGGGCTTCGTCTATGATGGCATGAATGATAATGGAAGACCGATTCAATGGATTGTGGCATGGGACAATACAACTAATGTCCCAAAAATAAAAATATAGTAAAATAATATATTTCTTACTAAAATATCAATTATATATGTACATATCTCGGTTTAGCAACTATAAATTATACATCTTTGTTATTCAACAAAAAAAAAATATCTATAAAAAGATAAAATGATAAGTTGTTTATAAAATTTAAAAGAAAAATTGGAAATTATTTTAAATTATTGCATGTATTTCTATATGGCTTTGTTAAATTTAAAATATATGGTTTTTATTTTTATTAAAAGAAAAATTGGAAATTATTTCAAATTATTGCATGTATTTCTATATGGCTTTGTTAAATTTAAAATATATCGTTTTTATTATTATTTTTCCTTACGATCAAATGTTGTATATTATAATTTTTTATTGTAATTTAAAAAAAAAAAAATCTTTGCCCTCAAGGCTCCACCCCTGGTAACATGCATAAGAAAAATTGGTTCTCTAAATATTTGCAGACTGTAAGATAACACAATTTAATAATATTTCACTTGAAATACCATAACATATCATAAAAGTAACATAAAGTTGCCATATCATAAATTGTAATGGCACCATACATACATACATATATATTAATTATGACTGCATTAGCTAGGCAGCCTTAACATAGGATAACATAAAAGGCCATGATAATATGCATATCATGGCATTATTCCACACACAATACATGCATGCATGCATGTTTGTTACTTATATATATATATATATATATATGGCTAGTGCCAACTGGCAACCTAGTTGTTGCTTTTGAACTTTAGCAAGAGTGCTACCTAAATTGAAAAAGGTAATCAACTGTGTGTATTATTTCATATATTTAAGCTTTACAGAATTGATAGAATTTATAGAGGTGTGGTTTTGAGCAAACAAGGAAGCTAATTAACATCTCCTATGTTAGACGGAATTCAAAAGTACTAAAAGAGGTGAACTAATGTCTTAAAGGCATTTTCTATCAATGGAAATCTTGCAAGTCTTGCCATATGAAAAATCTCTTGACTTAGAAAGTGAACATTGCTTTTTTCATGATTGAGCAATCGTAGCTGTGGATGAAGTTGATGCAGTGGATATGTTTGTGTTTGACTTCTCTTCTTCTTTATCATGCCCCTTAAAGCTTGGAGAAGGTGCTGTATAAACTCCAAGCTTATTCCTGAATAGTTAAAATACTGCTCCTAAAAGTGGATTCGTTTGTAAATTTGTAACTTATAAGTGTGAAAGGATATAGCGACTGATGAGCTGCCCAATCGCAACTTTTTCTTTGACAAAGTGGTAGTCGATTTGAATGTGCTTCGTTTGTCCATGTAAAATAGGATTAATGGTTGTGTGTAGGGTACTTATGTTGTCACACAGTAGGTGAGGTCGTCTGTACGGAGTTATGCCAATATCTCTTATCAGGTACGTAAGCCACCTTATTTCTGTCGTTACTGTTGCCATAGCTCGTTATTTAGACTCAGTGCTGGAACAAGCTACTGTTGATTGCTTCTTGGAGGACCACGAGATGCAATTTATGCTATGAAAGATGCGAGCCACTTGTGCATCATCTTGTGGTTAGATAGCCTATCCAGTCAGCATCGCAATATCTTATCAAGTTCAAGGAACTTTGAGATAGAAAATGTAAACCATAAGTGATGGCACCCTTGAGATATCTTAGTATTCTTTTAACTTCTCCAAGATTCAACATGGTGGGTTCTTGAAAGCTTTGGCAAGCATGCCTGATAGTATGAGATATGTCTAATCTAGTGAAGGTAATATATTGCAGGCTAGCAACAAGCTTGCGATATTCAGTTGCGTCAACAAGGCCATTATCATTTGTTTGAGTTGTTGTTTTGACAGCTAAAGGTGTTTTCATGGGAGCTACTTCAAGCATTTTTGCAAGAGATACAAGATCATGCTTATACTTTGTACGTGTAAAAAAAAGCCCCCTTGAAAATACCTTGCTTCTAGTCCAAGAAAATAATGCAGTTTACCTAGGTCTTTAATGGAAAATTGTGCACCCATTTTACTAACCAGATCATTAATAATGTTAGGGTTGTTTTCTGTATTAAAAGATCATCTACATAAATTAATAATAACACATCAATATTAGAATTTTGAAATACAAAGAATGAAGAATCAGTCTTGAAACATATGAAGCCTAAAGAAATTAAAAATTGAGAAAGTCTATCAAACCATGCTCAGGGGGCCTTTTTAAGACCATACAATGATTTCCTTAGAAGACACACATGTTAAGGATGAGATGAAGAGCTGAAACCTAGAGGTTGTTACACATAGATAGTTTCTTTAAGTTGGCCATGAAGAAAAGCATTCCTGATGTCTAGCTTTCGAATTGTCTACCTGCATGTAACAGCTATAGATATAATCATTCTTATAGTGGTATGTTTGATTATAGGACTGCATGTTCCCTCAAAATCTTGTCCTTCAATTTGTGTAAAGCCTTTGGCTATGAGACGAGCTTTGAACCTATCTATGGAACCATCTTCTTTATACTTGGTTTTGTATACCTATTTCGAACCAACAACATCAGTTTATTATCATGCAAGGCTGTGAATTCTTCTTGCATAGCTTAAAATCATTCAAGACTTTGAAGGGCTGATTTTAATGTTTTTGGTTCTACCGTTATAACAGCAATGCCATTTGAGATGCTAGCTATGAATTGGCCTTTAATTTTTGTCTTGTTATCATCTGATGTGTGTTTGTGTCTGGTTCAACAGTTTGTTCATCTATTGTCATGTCCACTACAGCAACAGGACAATTAGAGTGGTTGGAAGCTGGATCAATTGCTGCTATATTCAATTGATTTGGTAATGTTTCAGCTGTTATTTGAGAGATATTATGAGACGTAGTTGGTGCAAATTCATTGTTTACATGTGCTGGAGTTGTTTAGAAGGTCTGGTCTTCTTGGTTTGCATGTGTTACATGGTATGAGTTTTCAAGTTTGTCTCTTGGTTCACTTTGTGTATTGGTTGTACATATGGGAGTTGAATTTCTTGGAGAAGAATCTGATATGGGGTTCCACGGTGTGGTAAGTGGATAAAGGCAACATTATGTCGTGTGTCTTCTAAGTTGTTTTCTGAAAAATTAACAAGCTCACACTACACGAAAATTGAGATCTAGCGACACTAACTTAGTGACGCTACAAAACAAAAGCATCTAAAAAAATGAAACCATGACGCTGAGGCAAAAGAGTCAGTTAAAATTCTATAAATATACGACGCATTCAAAAACTGTCAAAGTGAAAAGGTTGCTTAAAAGAAAAATATGCAACGCTGGATTTTTACGTCATTGAATATGTGTTTAAAAAGCATCGCCTTTAATACTATGCTTATATTTTATCTGAATGATATTGTTTAAATGCTAGACTCATGCAAAATGATTAACCAACCACTTATCTATGTTTACGTAATCACAAACTTTAATTATATGAATACTTAAAAAATAGATGAAAATGGGGGACGTTTATAATAAAAAATGCATCGCTTAATATTTGATATGATAAAAAAAAATTGAAACTCCTTAATTTAACAAAAAAAATTATTTATTATTACAAAAATAAATTAAGTGGAAATTGCAAACAAAAAAATGGTAAACATTGCCTCGAAATTTTATTTTATTTTTTATTTTTTGTTTCAAGTACCGCATATTTGCTATTAAAATTTGCAAGTCTGTTAAAAATAATTTTTTTAAATTAAGGTAATAGGAAACACATTCACATATAACCGCGTCGCCTGTACCTCCAATCATAATTTTTTTTTTGGTTTTTTAATTAGTTCTTTTATTGTTCATCAACAAATAAATACTGAAAATATTTATTAAAAATGTGAAGGAAAAATACTAAAGTGGTTGTTTAATATTTTTGTTTTACAAGTCAAGTTTATTTGCTTATAAATTTTCAAGTCTCTTAATTTTTTTTTTATTTTCTTTTTACAAAAGAAAACAGACGACGCATTACCTTAAAAATGCATCGCCTGTTTTATGTGTTATTTTTTATTTTTTATTGTTCATCTTCAAATAAACACTTAAAATATTACTTAAAATGTTAAGAAAAATTAATAAGCAAGTTATATTGCTTAAATATTTTCACTGCTTATTTGAAATCGAAAAAAAATCCTTTAAAAAAAAAAAAACAAAGAATAGGCGACGCTAAAAGAAGTAATTGTGTTGCCTATTCCTTTTTTAAAAAAAAAAAACAAAAATACAATTTAAGGGATTTGCAAGTTTAAACATAAAATCAATTGTACTTCGAAAAAAATTATTTAAAGAAAAAAGAAAAAAAAAAAAGAACAGGCAACGCAAAAAGAAGATATTGCATCGCTTGTTCCCTTAAAAACAGAGAACAAGCAACGCTAAACGAAGTAATTCCATCACCTGTTCCTTTTTTTAAAAAATTAAAATGAAAATACAATTTAAGAGATTTGCAAGTTTAAACAGAAAATAAACTGTACATGAAAAACAAAATAATCGAACAACCACCTCAGTTATATTGCTTAAATATTTTCACTGCTTATTTGAAGCTGAAAAAGAATCTTTTTTAAAGAAAAAAAAAAAAAAACAAAGAACAGGCGACACTAAAAAAAGTAATTGCTTCACCTGTTCATTTAAAAAAAAAAAAACGAAAATACAATTTAAGAGATTTGCAAGTTTAAATAGAAAATAAACTGTACTTGGAAAAAAAATTATTTAAAGAAAAAAGAAAAATGAACAGGTGACATGAAAAGAAGTTGTTGCATCGCCTATTCCTTCAAAAAACAAAGAACAGGCAATGCTAAACGAAGTAATTGCATCACTTGTTCCCTTTTTAAAAAATAAAAAATAAAAATAAAATTTAAGAAATTTGTAAGTTTAAATAGAAAATAAACTGTACATGAAAAACAAAATAATTGAATAACCACCTAAGTTATATTGCTTCAATATTTTCACAAATTATTTGAAGTTGAAAAAAAAAACTATTTAAAGGGAAAAAAAAAACATAGAACAAGTGATGCTAAAAGAAGTAATTGCTTTGCATGTTTTTTTTTAAAAAAAAAATGAAAATATAATTTAAGAGATTTTCAAGTTTAAACAGAAAATAAATTGTACTTGGAAAAAAATATTTAAACAAAAAAGAAAAAAAAAAGGTGACGCTAAAAGAAGTTATTGTGTCACTTGTTCCCTTAAAAACAAAGAACAAACAATAAAAAAAAAAATACAATTTATGAGATTAGCAAGTTTTAACAGAAAATAAACTGTACTTGGAAAAAAATTTATTTAAAGAAAAAAGAAAAAAGAACAGGCGACGCTAAAAAAAGTTATTGGGTCACCTATTCCCATAAAAAACAAAGAACAGGCAACACTAAACGAAGTAATTGCATGGCCAATTCCTTTTTAACAAAAAAAAAATGAAAATACAATTTAAAAGGTTTGCAATTTTAAGTAGAAAATAAATTGTACTTGGAAAAAAATTTATTTAAAGAAAAACGAAAAAAACAGGCGACTCTTAAAGAAGTTATTGCGTCACCTATTCCTTTAAAAACAAAAACAGGCGACGCCAAATGAAGTAATTGCATCACATGTTTCCTTTTTTTAAATACAAAAATATAATTTAAGAGACTTGCAAGTTTTAGAGGATGTTTAATATACAAATAGGAGATGCTTTTTTAAAAAAGGGTCTCCAAATAAAGAAATAGGCGATGCATTTTCCAACAATGGTGTCGCCTTTTCTTTTCTTTTTCTTTTCCAATTTTTTCATTTATACTTGTACAAACCCATAAAAAAAATAAAATCATATAAGGCTATGCGATAAATTGAACTCAAAACCTCTTACACTCTAAAGGAATCACCACACCACCAGCCCAAATGAAATAAAATCAGATAGGGCCATGTCAAGAATTGAACCCAGAACCTCTTACACTTTCAAAGAATCACCACACCACTAAACCAATGATTTGGATGTAATAATACAACAAGAAATAACTAATATAGTTTTAGGCGATGCATTTTTTTAAAAAATAGTCACCAAATAGAGGAAAAGGTGTTACATTTTTCAACAAAAGCATCACCTTTTCTTTTTTTTTTTAATTAATTATTTTTACACGTGTACAAACCCATAAAAAAAATTAAAATTAGACAGGGCCATACCAAGAATTGAACCCAGAATCTCTTACACTCTCAAGGAATCACCACACCACCAGACCAGATGACTTGGATGTAATAATACAACAAGAAATATCTAATATAGTTTTAGGCAATGCATTTTTTTAAAAAAGAATCACTAAATAGAGGAAAAGGTGATGCATTTCTCAACAAATGGGTCACCTTTTCGTTTTCTTTTTCAATTTTTTTACTTACACATGCATAAATCCATTAGAAAAATAAAATCATATAGGACCATGCCAAGAATTGAACCCAAAACCTCTTACACTCTTAAGGAATCACCACGTCATTAGACCAAATGACTTAGATGTAATAATATAACATGAAATAGATAATATAGTTTTAGGCGATGTGTTGTTTTAAAAAAGAGTCACCAATTGAGGAAAAGGCGATGCATACCAAATGAATTAGATGTAATAATACAACAAAAAATAGCTAATATAGTTTTAGGCAACGCATTGTTTAAAAAAAGAGTCACCAAACAGAGGAAAAGACGACACATTTGTTTCTCTTTTTTTTTTTAATTTTCTTTTTTTTACACATGTACAAACCCAAAAAAAAAAAAAATACGATATGACCATGCCAAGAATTGAACCCAGAACCTTTTACACTTTCAAAGAATCACCATACCACGAGACCAAATGTCTTAGATGTAATAATGCAACAAGAAATAGCTAATATAGTTTTAGGCGATGCATTTTTTTAAAAAAGAGTCGCCAAATAGAGAAAAGGGCAATGCATTTTTCAACAAATGCATCGCCTTTTCTTTTTGTTTTTTTAATTTTTTTATTTACACGTGTACAAACCCATAAAAAAAAATAAAATAAAATAGGGCCTTGCCAAGAATTGAACCCAGAAACTCTTACACTCTTAAGGAATCACCACACCACCAAACCAAATGACTAGGATGTAAAAATACAACAAGAAATAGCTAATATAGTTTTAGGCGACGCATTTTTTTTAAAAAAGAGTCGCCAAATAAAGAAATAGACGATGCATTTTTCAACAAATGCGTTGCCTTTTTTTTTTAATTTTTTTATTTACACGTGTACAAACCCATAAAAAAAAATTAGAGAAGGCCATCCAAGAATTGAACCTAGAACCTCTTACATTCTCATGGAATCACCACACCACTAGACTAAATAACTTAGACGACACATTTTTTTTAAATACAAAAATACAATTTAAGATAATTGCAAATTTTGAAGGATGTTTAATATAAAATAGGTGATGCTTTTTTAGAAAAGGGTTGCCAAATTTAGGAATAGGTGACCTCTTTTTTAACAAATGCGTCGCCTTTTCACCAAACCAATTTTTACCTTTTTTTTTTAATTTGAAAGTTGTTTTTAGTAATTTTTTTAAAATTTTGCAAATATGCTTTTTTTTTAATTTGTAGATGAGCTATCAAAAAAACTAATTAAAGATAAAAAAAAAAATAAAACATGGAATAGGCGACGATTTTGGATGGGATTGCAGTGCCTGTTCCTTCAATTTTTTTATTTTTTTATTTTTATAAAAAGCAATTTAATAGACTTTCAATTTTTAAGAACTAGTAAGCTATCATTGAATACAAACACATGAAAGTTAAGCTCATTTAACATACTTATATAGATAAATTGGTCAATAAATGCTTGTTGAATTATAAATCTATATTTGGTACCCTATCTCAAATTAGGTCTTGAGATATTTTGTGTCTCGTCTATACACATATATGTGAATAATTGAGAAGAGCATTGACAAAACTGTTTTATGTTTTTAGATCAATGGAATTTATGTTCATTGGATTGCTACATGAATATATTTGTAGATGAACAATTAAAAAAATATTTAAAGATTATAAAAAAATTAAAAAAAATGGAACAAGCGACGCTTTTTGACTATAATGGGTCGCTTGATTCTACAATACAAGAACGGATGACCTTTCTTAAAGAAAATGCGTCGCTTGTTCTCTCAATTAAAAAAAAAACAAAAATTTTAGAAGACATGCAAATTTTATAAAGAATAAAGGTGTACTTGAAAAACAGAAAAATAAATAGTAATCTTCGATATTTTGCTTCGCATTTTTAAGAAATATTTTCAGTGTTTATTTATAGATGAAAAATAAAAAATTAATCAAAGAAAAAAAAACAAAATTGAGAGAAAAGGTGACACTTTTAATTGTAAATGCATCGCCTGTTCTCTTAAATAAAATAAAAAAACATTTTAATACTTGCAACTTTTAAAAGCAAATAAACTGTACTTTAAAAAACATTTTAATACTTGCAACTTTTTTAATTCTGGAACTACAAGAACATTTTGAAGATCTAAACATCCATTTTCCGTTTTCAGTCTAGCATTACCAATGTGAGATATTACAAAGCTATTCCCTTTGCCGACATATATACTATCACTACCTTTATTAGGATAAGAATTACTTATTTTACCATTGTCATTTGTCATGTGTGCAGTGGCACCCAAATCTACATATAAGTGGATCGAAGTTGTCTACAATGTTGAGTGCTGCTAGTGCTTTTGAGATGTTATCCTTGATATATGAATGATCAAACCTATGCTAGCAATCGATGGCACTATGATTAAGTTTATCACATATACTACAAAAAATTTAGGCAATAACTACACAACTAATTTGTCACATAAGGGCCATTTTTGTCACCTTATCACATTTAGGTGGCAAAATTAGATCGTCTTGTGTTTGCCGTGATAGACTAGTGACAAAGTAGTTTAATGTAAAAATATGTAATTTGTCATCAAAAGAGCATGTAATTGTGACAAAAAATATATTTGTTATAGATTGGAGCTTTACCATCACATTGGTTTTTGTCATTTAACCCTCCTTTTTTTTGTCATTGTATGTACACATTTTATTACCAATACAGTTGTAAGAATTGGTCAAACTTATCCATCAATGATAATACATACAGTTAGGTAACAAAATATTATTTGTCACTTAAACCATCAGTGGCACATCTGATTTGTCACTTAAAACGTCAGTAACACATTTGATTTGTTATTGAGCCTTTCCAATGATAAGTAAACAACTTTTTGTCACCGACTTGTTATGATATGACATAAACCATGGTTAAGTTAGTCAATTTGTCTCCGAAACTACCTTTTTTATTTGGTGACAATAGTTTGTAATTAAAAATAATATATCAATTACCAATTTTATTTGAAAAAAATTGTTTTTTATTTGATCTTACTAATTAATTATAATATCATTAATTATCATTAACTGATATAAAATAACACTTCTGAAATGAAGTTAATATCAAAGAATAATACTTTATTAAATGTTTATCTTGTACTACAAAATTCATTAAACACCAACTAATACTAATACAACGTGTACCAAGTACAATAAGATTACATTAAAAGAAAAATATAAACGAAAACAGTTTGTAATTCTAGGGAAAAAGAATATATATATATATATACAAGATGTTGCCTATACCCACTAAATCTTTACAATCTCCATCTTCCAATGTAGTTCATCAATATATTCTCCAAGCATCCTATATTAAAAAAAAAAAAAAAAAGAATCATTTAATAGAAATCTAATTTAATTAGCAAGGAGAAAAGAACAAGCTCAAGACTTCTTAAGTTCGTATAAGTTGGCAATCATTTACCTGCCAAGCATTCCCACCTCTTCTTCGATGTGGGTCAATCTGACCCCATTCCATTGGTCCTTTACATTTTCCAAAGGAATAATCATATTTAGCTATTGCAGACAAAGTGTGAAAGTTACAGCTCATATTACCATATATGCGCTTGAATATTTATATATATATAGATATAGATATACTATGCAAGGTGTACCAAATACAATAAGCTTACACTAAAATAGAAAAAATAAAGAAAAACATTCTTTGTTTCTGGGGGGAAAAAAATATGATTGTTGCCTATACCATCTAACTAATGTCTATCTCCATCTTCCAAAGTAGCAATCATCTCCAAAGATCCTAAATAATAATTAAAAAAAAATGAATGAAATATATAGAGCATATATAATTGACCTTCTTCATTAATGATGTTTCTTCACCATTCCCTTAGAATCATTGAGCTAAACATACTCAATTACATCTGGTCAATTACATCTAGAACTAACAACATATATATATATATATATATAGTCATGGTAAAGAAATGAATTGAGCTTGGAGAAAACCAATAACAAAAGCATACAATATCATGCATCGAATACTATCATATATAGTTGGCAGCATCCTTGAATGAAACTTCCATTCTAATTCCAAGAAAAATCATTGTTCAAAAAAGGCAAAATCCTAAATAAAAAACAATAATGGACAAACTATATAACAAAGTGAAGCTTGTGAAGGGAGTAACAAGTTTATGAGCTTTATTTGCTCAACGATGGCTGCCGGTGATCGTAGACTTTGCTTGAAATTTTCTGTCAAAGTGGATTCCTTCATACTTTGCAAATGAGCAAATTTCGAGCCAATCTAAGCTTCTATTCGAGCTCAACAGTCCAATAATGGTGGAAAATGTAGGCCTTAAGATCTTAGAACCACTTATTTCCAGCAATCAAACTGAAATAGTGATCGCCTATGTTCAGCTATTCCCAGTGCATCATGTAGTCATTTAGAGTATTCTCACCATGGTTCGGTCATTGGTAGACTGGGCTTAGTGGTTGAGGTGGTGGTGTGGTGGATCGGCATCATGATTGGAGCAATTTTCCAGTGGAAGTCCAGCCTGCATGGGTTTTGTAAAGCATCGAGGCTGCTACCTGGAGAAGAAGAAAGCTTCCTCAAGGGAGGTATCCTTTATTTTATATTTATATTTAAATTAGTTACAAAAAATATTTTTCACCATTGTCATCAAAAAAATTAAAAAAAATTTCCCTCCAAAGAGCAATTATTTACAAATATAGGTGACAAAGAAAGAATTTATTACTAATTAAATGACCCAATCATTAAATGTAATAATGGAAAATTTTCCCACTAATCACCTATATAAACTGACAAGTTTTCATTTGTCATAGTAGTATCTAAAGTTATCTGTGACATCCAATATCTTTGTCAGCATTATCTATTTAGTAAAATTAGTTACAAATGTAAAATATTTGTCACCATTGACATCAAATAAATTCAAAAATATTGCCTTCAAAGGGCAATTAGTTACAAATGTAGATGACAAAGTAAGAATTTATCATAATTAAATGATCCAATAATTAAATGTGACAAAGAAAATTTTTGTCACTAATCGCCTATATAAATTGACTGGTTTTTATTTGTCACAGTGGTATCTAAAGTTATCTGTGACACCTAATATTTTAAATTAGTTACAAACATAAAATTTTGTCACTATTAACATCAAATATATTCAAAAAAAATTTGCCTCCAAACTTTAAAGGGCAATTAGTTACAAAAGTAGGTGACAAAGTAAGAATTTATCATTAATTAAATAACCCAATCACTAAACATGACAAAGAAAATTTTTGTCAAAAAATTTTTACCTCCAAACTTTAAAGGGAAATTAGTTATAAAAGTAGGTGACAAAGTAAGAATTTATCACTAATTAAATGACCCAATCACTAAACATGACAAATAAAATTTTTGTCACTAATTGCCTATATAAAGTGATAAATTTTCTTTTGTCACTAGGATTTTTGTAGTCATTGCCGAGATTTTTTGTAGTGATATTTAACAAATAATTTTATCTTCACTATTTTGTCCAGATTTGCCTTCAGCATTGGTTTTGATTTCTGGTTTCTTGGTTTCAGTGAAATTCCCTACTAGAGTAAAGCCTTTTCCTTTTGAATTGAAATAGCCACCACCACGAGCTCTACGACTTCTTCAATGGCCACGTAGTCCAAAATAAGTTTGATTATTGTCATGTTCTTCATCTTCAATTTCCAACATGTGGCTATGACTTTGTAACGTAAAAATGAACTAGCTGAACAGCATACAAGGTGGTTATGCCAGCATGGCAACTGTAAAATCCTTATAATTATGACAAGCCCTCGAGAAAATGAAAACACCTTATCTACGTTTGAAACTGAAGCATTATTGGTAGCAAGATTGTCACACACTTGTTTGAATTTTCTCAAGTATTCATCCATTGAGGGACCTCCTTTCTTAAGTGAAGCAAGTCTGTCCTTAAGAACATGTTCTTGTTCTTTTGTTGATGGCAACAGCTGGTCTACTCTTGATTTCTATAGCAGAAATGCACTATCAATACCTACATTCAATCTTAGAATTTCATTAGACATAATACAAAGCAGCCAGGTTGTCAACAACCCGTCATTATTAATCCATGCATTGTGTTTGGATTTATAACAAGGACTTCCTTTTCATCATGTAAAATTCATATGGTGGTTCACCGTTAGTGACATGATGATATATTCCAAGACTTCTCGCTAATAGAATGATTTGTGAATGCTAAAGGAGAAAGTTTGAGGCATTCAATTTAACTAAAATCAAATTAGTACACTTGTGAAAAGATTGAGCATTTATGATGGGTTCTTATGGAACGAAAGCTCTAGTGCTGGTATTTATTTGTGAAGAAAATTCATTTTGAGATTCCAAAATAGTGATATGTGCAGAAAAATGCTCTAATACCATGAAGAAGGTTACCAACCGTGTGTGTTATTTCTTGTATGTAAGCTTTATGGAATGGAGAGAATTTACAGAGGTGCGGTTTTGAGCAACGAAGGAAGCTATGATCAAGAAGGAAGCTAATTAACATCTTCCTATATTAAGCGAAATTCAAAAACATTAAAAGAGGTCAACTTATGTCTTAAAGGCATTTTCTGTCAGTGGAAATCTTGCAAGTCTTGCCATATGAGAAATCTCTTGACTTAGAAAGTTAACATTGCTTCTTTGATGATTGAGCAATCGTAGTAGTGAATGACGTTGATGCAAGGGATGCAGTGGATATGTTTGTGTTTGACTTCTCTTCTTCTTTATTACAAATTTCAGGGAAATTTCCATCAGTCATCGTTACATGGGCCAAGTATCTATCATAGCTATTAAAGTTTCGATTGAGAGGCAGATTTTGTTTTATCACATTCCATTCAACGCTAGCTGGTGCACGAACTTCAGTGTATACCTACATTTCAATATCATAAGTACGTATAAATACAATTATATATGTCTCACAATTATTATTATTTTTTGGGGTTAAAATGACTAATAATGAATTTGATAAAACTAATAGCATATATTTATACGATCATGTGTCTAAAATCTAAATGCTAAATGCATGCACATATGATTATATATATAGAGACAGATAGAAAAGTAAACCAGTACAATATTAACTTCAATATAAAATATACTCGCTAGCTAGCTCAATTATATAGTTACTTGATTTTTTAGGACATTAGTTGTATTGTCCCATGCCACAATCCATTAAATCGGTCTTCCATTTTCATTCACGCCATCATAGACAAAGCTCCCGATGAATGTGCAAGTGTTTCATCAACTCTGAGATGAAGAAATGAATGCCGCTCTCCAATGCTAACATTTGGTGGGTATGGAACATTTCCAATGCCACCAAACCAATCATTGTGCTGCCCATTATACTTTATAAGCTATTTAATATCATCAAAAATTTGGCCAGACGTGAACAGACTGTGAGTGGCCATGCCTTGAATCTGCTAACTTAGTTATTCTATTTTTAAGTAGTACCAAAAAAATATCTCAATTATTCATTGTTTGTCAAAACTACATATCTACATATATATAAATATATATAGAAAATTTGTGCTAGTGTCACGTATTGAGCATGAATTAGGCATGTGGCATATAGCTATAAATAAGTGGAAGCACAAGTGATTGAGCATTAATTACTATATCAATATCTTATATATATATATATATATATATATACTAATGTATATGCTTACAAATACAAAACTCTGGATCCAGCCCCGTAGCCAGATGGGGTAATTAATTCATTCTAGCAAAATTTCCACACCTACCATACATCATAGTTTAAATTTACAATAAAAAATTTTTCCATTATTTTAAATAGGTTATTATATTTATTACATGTATTTTTTATATTGTTTTGTTAAATTTAAAATATATGGTTTTTATTTTTATTTTTCCTTTCAATCAGATGTTGTATTCTACAATTTTTTGTTGTAAATTTTTTTTTTTTTAAAAAATCTTGGTCTATAAGGCTCTGCACCTGGCTACATACATAGGAAGAATTGGTTCTCTAAATATTTGCAGACCAAATGATAATACAATTTACTAATATTTCATTTGAAAGACTATAGCATATAATAAAAGAGTTGACATATCATAAACTGTAATAGTAACATACATACATATATATTAATTATTACTGCATTAAGTAGGCAGCCTTAGTATAAGATAAAGTTGACATAAAAGGCCATGATAATATGTATATCATGGCATTTTATATTTTTTTTAAACAAAGATTACACATACTATAAATAAATATATACTAAAATAATATTTTTCTTACTAAAATATCAATTATATACATACATATGTTGTTTCAGCAACTATAAATTATACATCTTTATTATTCGACAAAAAAGAAAATGATCTATACATCTTTCTTAACAAAAAACCAACTATAAAAAATTTACAGAAGATATATTTCATTTTGGATAATTTTTTTTTGTTTTCATATCTAAAATTAGATGCAATACTTTTTGAGATGACGGTAGCATGGTAAAACAATTTAATTACTTTGTATAAGTTTTCGAGATGGTTGCATCGACAAACTAGCTGATAAAATATGATACTAAAATTAATTAAATTGAAAAATTATTTTAAAATTATGTTAAATTTAGTGTTAGAGGAGCTGTGGCGTGCATGCATGTGAGTTGTTGTAAGTAGCGTCCAAGAAAATATGTGAAAATCATGGAGTGCCAGAGGAGCATTGGAGTGCAAACATATGAGGTGTAGTGAGTAGTGTTCAAGAAAATATGTTATAATTTTCTCCCATCTCACACTGTGTTCCTTCTAACTTTTTATAATATTTCCTCCTTCATTCTCATATTTCAAATTTATGATTTTTAAATTATAAATATAAATGATTTATCGAATCAATTTTGTTTAACATTTTATACTATTTTAAATATATATATATATATATTATGAATAAAAATATATTAAAATAATATTTTTTTTATTTAATGAAATATCAATTACATACATACCACAGTTCAGGAACTAAAAATTACACAACTCTATTACTCAACAAAAAAAAAAAAATAATAATCTATACATCTTTGTTGACAAAGAAAAAACGTACAAAAGATATATTTTATTTTTTGAATTTTTTTTTGTTTTCATATCTAAAATTAGATACATTACTTTTTCAATTGACGATTGCATGATTAAATAATTTAATTACTCTATATAAGTTTTTAAGAGAGTTGCATTGACAAATTAGCTAATAAAATATTATACTAAGATTAATTAAATCGAAAATTTTTTGTTTGCTATAGAGGACTGCAAACTCTTTAGTACTTCTTTAATGTTTACCATGAGCAACTTAGTTTCCAATTGGTATGTGACGTCATAGTGCATGACATCAACAACGTGGAAAAAAATATTAATACACATGGCATTAAATTATAGAGTGCCAGAGGAGCAATGGAGTGCATGCATGTGAGATGTCCAAGAAATTATGTTGAAATTTTCTTCGATCTTACACGGTGTTTCTTTTAACAATTTAAAATATATTTCTTTTTAGTTCACTATTTTAAATTTAGAACTTCTAAGTTATAGATGTACGTAGTTTATTAACTGATTCAATCTCATATAACATTTTATATTATTTTTAAATAAAAAATACATATTGTGAATAAAATAATACTAAAATAATATATCTCTTACTAAAATATCAATTATGTACATACGTACCATAGTTCAACAACTATGAATTATGCATC